>NW_015505514.1:1305439-1306874 GCF_001515645.1 Sinocyclocheilus grahami | reverse complement strand
AGTGGCGCGCGCCTGTAATCCAAGCTGCTGGGAGGCTGAGGCTGGCGGATCGCTTGAGTTCAGGGGTTCTGGGCTGCAGTGGACTATGTCGATCGGGCTAAGTTCGTAAGTTCGGTATCGATATGGTGCTCCTGGGGGAGCTCGGGACCACCAGGTCGTCTAAGGATGGGTGAACCTCGGAGACGGGGAGACGGAGCAGGTCGAAGCCCCCGTGTCGATCAGTAGTGGGGTCGCGCCTGTGAATAGACCCTGCAGTGCAGCCTGAGCGATACAGCGAGACTCAGGCTTTTGCGTTTGTACCTGCATGTGCACTAACAGCGAAAGAAAGATTTGCAGATTAATTATATGATTAAGAATTAACTGATAATCAAATCGTTTCACTCTTACACCGGTTTCACACTGCATGTGCAAGCAGAGCGGAGGCGGCGCAGGATTATTAACTCATTACAGAAATAGGAAAGAAAGATCAAACTATAACAATTAGATTTAAAGTGAACCTTAAAAAAATCATCATATCATATTATACTACAAATATTTGTTACAGCTAAAACAGAGGCTCATAAAATCATTCTTACTCGATCATCCTAAAGAAAACCTAAAAATAGTGTATAGATAGCATAAAGAAGTATCTTCATATTTACAAGTCAAATCCAAATGAAATGGAAATTTTATTTGCACTACTTCCCGCCACAGTTTCAGAGTTCCCTCCACTCTAAAGCATCTTGCAGGGATGACAAGCCTAGTGTCTAGCAGTCCCAAAATTGCCCTGTCACAGCCAACTTTGTGGAAAAGCTCCATGTAATGGTTGTTGTGATCCCAGAAGATCCTCTCATGGTCCAGAGGTTCCTGTAAAACCTGTTCCCGTCATTGCCTCTCCATCTCTCAGCAAAGCATGGAGCAATGGAAGAAGGTGGCCTGGTCTGATTAACCACGTTTTCTTTTACATCACGTGGATGGCTGGGTGCGTGTGCGTTGCTTACCTGGGGAACACATGGCACCAGAATGCACTATGCCGGTGGAGGCAGTGTGATGCTTTGGGCAATGTTCTGCTGGGAAACCTTGGGTCATATACCACCTACCGAAGCATTGTTGCAAACCATGTACACCCTTTCATGGAAACTGTATTCCCATGTGGCCTCTTTCAGCAGGATAATGCGTCCTGCCACAAAACGAAAATGGTTCAGGAATGGTCCAAATTCCCCAGATCTCAATCCAATCGATTATCTGTGGGATGTGCTGAACCAACAAGTCCGATCCATGGAGGCCTCACCTTGCAACTTACAGGACTTAAAGGATCTGCCGCTAATATCTTGCACACCTTCAGGGGTCTAGTGGAGTCCATGCCTCGATGGGTCAGGGCTGTTTTGCCAGCAAAATGGGGGCCAACAGAATATTAGCAAGGTGGTCATAATGTTATACCTAATCGGTGTGATCA
>NW_015505514.1:1286102-1305215 GCF_001515645.1 Sinocyclocheilus grahami | reverse complement strand
CTGCAGTGCAGCCTGAGCGATACAGCGAGACTCAGGCTTTTGCGTTTGTACCTGCATGTGCACTAACAGCGAAAGAAAGATTTGCAGATTAATTATATGATTAAGAATTAACTGATAATCAAATCGTTTCACTCTTACACCGGTTTCACACTGCATGTGCAAGCAGAGCGGAGGCGGTGCAGGATTATTAACTCATTACAGAAATAGGAAAGAAAGATCAAACTATAACAATTAGATTTAAAGTGAACCTATCATCATATCATCATATCATATTATACTACAAATATTTGTTACAGCTAAAACAGAGGCTCATAAAATCATTCTTACTCGATCATCCTAAAGAAAACCTAAAAATAGTGTATAGATAGCATAAAGAAGTATCTTCATATTTACAAGTCAAATCCAAATGAAATGGAAATTTTATTTGCACTACTTCCCGCCACAGTTTCAGAGTTCCCTCCACTCTAAAGCATCTTGCAGGGATGACAAGCCTAGTGTCTAGCAGTCCCAAAATTGCCCTGTCACAGCCAACTTTGTGGAAAAGCTCCATGTAATTGTTGTTGTGATCCCAGAAGATCTTCTCATGGTCCAGAGGTTCCTGTAAAACCTGTTCCCGTCATTGCCTCTCCATCTCTCAGCAAAGCATGGAGCAATGGAAGAAGGTGGCCTGGTCTGATTAACCACGTTTTCTTTTACATCACGTGGATGGCTGGGTGCGTGTGCGTTGCTTACCTGGGGAACACATGGCACCAGAATGCACTATGCCGGTGGAGGCAGTGTGATGCTTTGGGCAATGTTCTGCTGGGAAACCTTGGGTCATATACCACCTACCGAAGCATTGTTGCAAACCATGTACACCCTTTCATGGAAACTGTATTCCCATGTGGCCTCTTTCAGCAGGATAATGCGTCCTGCCACAAAACGAAAATGGTTCAGGAATGGTCCAAATTCCCCAGATCTCAATCCAATCGATTATCTGTGGGATGTGCTGAACCAACAAGTCCGATCCATGGAGGCCTCACCTTGCAACTTACAGGACTTAAAGGATCTGCTGCTAACATCTTGCACACCTTCAGGGGTCTAGTGGAGCCAATGCCTCGATGGGTCAGGGCTGTTTTGCCAGCAAAAGCTAATGTATTATGGTTTCAACAAAAATATGTAGTAAAAACTGTTTTCAAACATTGATAATAAGAAGAAATGTTTCTTGAGCTCCAAATCAGCATATTAGAATGATTTATGAAGGATCACGTGACACTGAAAATGCAGAGTTGCCATCACAAGAATAAATTACATTTTAAAATATATTAAAAAGGATACGTTTTTTTTTCTTTTTCATTTTGCTGTTTTACTGTATTTCTAATCAAATAATAGAACATTAAAATTCAACTTTTCTTCAACTCACAAGCCCCAGTTTCGGAAACCCTGTTGTAGGGTATAGAACATACAAGTTAAATTAAATAAATGTCACTATAACAAGGAAGGAAGCAGCTGCTTTATGCGATTTGAACAATGTGTACATTTCAGTCCCATTCGTTTGCGCGTTGCCTCAAGGACACGCCCACAACATGAATCTCCATACAGGCGCCACCCAGTGGAACCATCAAAGGAACTGAATATACTGTAACACCGGTAAACGCGATGGCGGCAGCTGGCATTCAGAAACAAACATATCACGTCATACACTGCCTATTACAAAATGAGCGAGATGTTGATATGGTGGAGACTGATGGTCCTGAAGATGGTAAGTGTTCCACTTTGATTTCTATGTATTATTCGAGTCATTCTACGAAAAGGCGTTGCCTCTTTTGAACATACGTGTAAACAATGCCTTGCTCACACCTTGCATAGCTGACCTTATTTTTGAAACACATCAATTTTAGATGTAATAATCAAAACTCAAATCAAATGCACATAAGGCAGTTTTTATATCAACCTCTTAAAGTTTCTACTCCACTTCGTTGTTTAAATATACATATTTAAACGTCATAATATGTTTTCCTGACATTGTTTTCTACATACAATAAATACCACTAACAGGTTAAGTAAAAATATATAATATAGTACATGTATTTATTAAAATCTAACTATGTGACATTGTTTACAAGCTGATTTATTGATGTTGTACACAGTTGAAACACTGATTTAACGATGTAAACACCTTATTAAAATGTACACAATTTAAAAAAATTGCTATTATGACAACATCCTTAAATGTTTTCTCTCTTGTCATGTAAGTGCACAATAACCAGATACATTATTTTAAATCTATCATAAATGAAATCTTAGCTACTTGTTCTGCAGAGAACTCATTTGACCCTGTAAAAATAGCCCATAAGCTCAGGGAACTGGGTGACGATTATGATGAGAAAGTGATCCAGCCGCTGATGAAGAATGTACAGGGAGCTGCAGCCGATCAGGTGAGTCCAAATGGTCTTTCTTCAGACACTGATCAACTAATCTGAAGAATGTTTGTATCACTTTGTGAACATTGGATATTTTATCAGTGTAACTTTGTTCCTGGTCCACTCATAATTACAGGCAATAACTGTAGGCTGCTGTAAAGCAGTGGAGTTGATATCTTCACGTTTCGTTCTCTTCTCTGAACCTAGTAAAAGTGAAACTTCTTGAGCAGCCTCAAAAAGTATGCAGTATTTCCTGTTTGGGACTGATAGCTAAGCCTTTTTGCTTTAATTGCATGGCAACTACATGTTTTAACCACATGTTTTAACCACGTTTGACATTTGGCATCTGTAGCCTCTGACATGTCTGTCCTCTAGGTGGTGACTGTGTTTAGTGATAGCGTGGACAGCTTGTGTAAGATGTGGGTTGTGGAAAGAGCAGAAGTGGCCTCAGAGAAGCAGCTCCTCAAGGCTGCCATCACACTGGGACTCTTTATGAAGAAAAACTGCCCTGCCATGACGAATGTAGTTGAGGTCGCTATGATGGGATTCGTAAACAACCGTCTAACAAACTGGATTGCAGAGCAAGGGGGCTGGGTAAGAAGTGCTGTGTGTACATTAATGAGGAAAAAAAATTAACAAATGATTTTAGCAAATGGCTGCAATATAACAAAGAGTGAAAAATTTAAGGGGGTCTGAATACTTTCCGTACCCACTGTATAACCATAGACATGGTTACTTTACCTTATCTACACTCTTAAAAATAAAGGTGCTTCACGGTGCCATAGAAGAACCTTTTTGTCTAAATGGTTCCATAAAGAACCTTTAACATCTGAAGAACCTTTCTGTTTCACAGAAGGTTCTTTGTGGCGAAAGAAGGTTCTTCAGATTACAAAAAGGTAAGAAAGAGATGGTTCTTTAAAGAACCTTTGACTGAATGGTTCTTTGTGGAACCAAAAATGGTTCTTCTATGGCATCGCTTGAAGAACCTTTTGAAGCACCTTTATTTTTAAGTGTAGTGTAGTTTCTCGAATGTGTTATATGATCATAAATATAAACACACTCTCTACTTTCTGAAAGCTGGTAAAACTCAAAATCTTCTTTCAAAAGCTGCGGCAGTGTCATTCCTAATATTCATGTCTATAATTTCAAATTATATTCATGTCTTTCTATCAAAACAACAACAAAAAAGACTTTACAAAAGAAAATAGAAAAACGTATAGAGCACTTTTATGTTTTAATCTACATTTTAGTCCTGTCTTTTTTTGTCAATGATATTGCATGTTGTTATAGTCACAGTTAGTGTTTAGTGATGTCAGCATGATCTCGTCTTTGTCTCATCTTAGCCATCATCAACAAATATTTTTCATCATAGTTTTCATTGAGGAAATTAACTCTAAGCCAAAGCATCTGAAGCAGGGGTGTACAGGCCTGTTCCTGGAGGGCCACCTTCCTGCAGAGTTTAGATCTAGCCCCAGTTGGAGCTAAACTCTGTAGGAAAGTGTCTCTCCTGGACCAGAATTGGACATCCCTGATCTAAAGACAGCTCCAGCAGATCTAGTCCTCGTAACAGTACCCGTAACATTAACCCTAAATGGTTTAAGCAGCACTTGGTTATGTGAACTAGAGACATGTCAACATTCACACATGGTTTGACTCCAAGTAGGAAGATCAGAGACTGGCATAACCCAGTCACCGAAAACTACTGAATCTAGTCAGTACAACCGATGCGGTCAAGTTTAACTCAAATGCACAATACAATCGACCTCAGTCAGGTTAGACACCATATTGAATTTAACACAGCTGTGACGGATAGACTCAAAGGTATAGTTCACCCAAAAATGAAAATTCTGTCATTAATTACTCACCCACCCATAAGACCTTCGTTCATCTTTGGAAAACAAATTAAGATATTTTGTTGAAATCTGAGAGCTTTATGACCCTGCATAGACAGCAGCACATCTGACACATTGAAGGCCCAAAAAAGGTAGTAAAGACATCGTTAAAATAGTCCATGTGACATCAGTGGTTCAACCGTAATGTTATGGCGCTACGAGAATATTTTTTGTGCGCAAAGATAACAAAAATAATGACTTCGTTCAACAATTTCTTCTCTTCCGTGTCAGTCTTCGACATGTTCGTGACAATACCATGCATGAGCTTTCCTCTGCTTGCAAAACAAGGCGCAGCACATCCGGGTTCTACTTCAGAACGCCGGCTCCTTTGTTAGCAGCACCACACGCATACATCATGGTACTCCTGCGAATGGCGACGGAGACTGACACAGAAGAGAAGAAATTGCTGAATAAAGTTGTTATTTTAAATGTTTTTGTTTATGCTCAAAAAGTATTCTCGTAGCTTTATAAAATTACAGTTGAACCCAGGGGCGAGGCCAGAAATGTTTAAGTGGGTGGGCCTACATAAAACCAGGTCACAAAGGTGCTTATAAAGCATTGATTAGCATTAATTTCAACATTTACTAATATATTATTAAAATCAAACGTTGTCAAGTCACCTTTATTTATATAGCGCTTTATACAATTCAGATTGTGTCAATCAGGAAAATAGTTTGTCAATAATGCAAGAGGACAATAACAAACAGTCAGTTTTTCAGTTATAGTCAGTTCATTGATGATTCAGTGATGTCATTCAGTTCAGCTCTCTTCCAATAGTGTTTGTGCAATCAAGCCGACAATATTGCCAGAAATTGTGTCCCCAACTAAGCAAGCCAAAGGCGACAGTAGCAAGGAACCAAAACTCCATCAGTGACAGAAATGGAGAAAACCTCTGGCTAGACTAAACCAGCATGGTGTGGTTTAATTCCAGGCTGCAACACAGGTCAGATTGTGCAGAGGACTCGTTTGGTTCTCTTGTCCCGATTGCCGTCTAGTTGATGAGGTCTTCACAGGGGATCTGTCTCTGGGGCTCATCTACATGGTCTCCGCTTACATTCAGGGCTGTAGAGGTTGTCTCTAGGTGCTGATCCACCATCTGATCTGGATAAAGACTGGATCTGGGTGGCTACGGTGACCTCGGAATAAGAATAAAACACACTAATATTAGCGTAGATGCCATTCTTCTTATGATGTAACAATTGGGTGTTATGGGAAGTGTTCCTGGTTCCAGTTGACCTAATTAATGCAGCCTAACAATCCTTTATTGGATTTGAATTATAGAACCATATTGAATTTAACACAGCTGTGACGGATAGACTCAAAGGTATAGTTCACCCAAAAATGAAAATTCTGTCATTAATTACTCACCCACCCATAAGACCTTCGTTCATCTTTGGAAAACAAATTAAGATATTTTGTTGAAATCTGAGAGCTTTATGACCCTGCATAGACAGCAGCACATCTGACACATTGAAGGCCCAAAAAAGGTAGTAAAGACATCGTTAAAATAGTCCATGTGACATCAGTGGTTCAACCGTAATGTTATGGCGCTACGAGAATATTTTTTGTGCGCAAAGATAACAAAAATAATGACTTCGTTCAACAATTTCTTCTCTTCCGTGTCAGTCTTCGACATGTTCGTGACAATACCATGCATGAGCTTTCCTCTGCTTGCAAAACAAGGCGCAGCACATCCGGGTTCTACTTCAGAACGCCGGCTCCTTTGTTAGCAGCACCACACGCATACATCATGGTACTCCTGCGAATGGCGACGGAGACTGACACAGAAGAGAAGAAATTGCTGAATAAAGTTGTTATTTTAAATGTTTTTGTTTATGCTCAAAAAGTATTCTCGTAGCTTTATAAAATTACAGTTGAACCCAGGGGCGAGGCCAGAAATGTTTAAGTGGGTGGGCCTACATAAAACCAGGTCACAAAGGTGCTTATAAAGCATTGATTAGCATTAATTTCAACATTTACTAATATATTATTAAAATCAAACGTTGTCAAGTCACCTTTATTTATATAGCGCTTTATACAATTCAGATTGTGTCAATCAGGAAAATAGTTTGTCAATAATGCAAGAGGACAATAACAAACAGTCAGTTTTTCAGTTATAGTCAGTTCATTGATGATTCAGTGATGTCATTCAGTTCAGCTCTCTTCCAATAGTGTTTGTGCAATCAAGCCGACAATATTGCCAGAAATTGTGTCCCCAACTAAGCAAGCCAAAGGCGACAGTAGCAAGGAACCAAAACTCCATCAGTGACAGAAATGGAGAAAACCTCTGGCTAGACTAAACCAGCATGGTGTGGTTTAATTCCAGGCTGCAACACAGGTCAGATTGTGCAGAGGACTCGTTTGGTTCTCTTGTCCCGATTGCCGTCTAGTTGATGAGGTCTTCACAGGGGATCTGTCTCTGGGGCTCATCTACATGGTCTCCGCTTACATTCAGGGCTGTAGAGGTTGTCTCTAGGTGCTGATCCACCATCTGATCTGGATAAAGACTGGATCTGGGTGGCTACGGTGACCTCGGAATAAGAATAAAACACACTAATATTAGCGTAGATGCCATTCTTCTTATGATGTAACAATTGGGTGTTATGGGAAGTGTTCCTGGTTCCAGTTGACCTAATTAATGCAGCCTAACAATCCTTTATTGGATTTGAATTATAGAAAAGTGATTGTGTGTTATTTGTATGCCAGGTTAAAGAGATGGGTCTTTAATCTAGATTTAAACTGACAGAGTGTGTCTGCCTCCCGAACAACACTAAGTAGATTGTTCCAGATTTTGGGTGCTAAATAGGAAAAGGATCTGCCGCCCACAGTTGATTTTGATATTCTAGTTATTATCAAATGGCCAGAGTTTTGAGATTGCAGTGGACATGAAAGACAATAATGCGATAAGAGCTCGCTCAAGTACTGAGGAGCTAAACTATTCAGGGCTTTATAAGTAATTAGCAAGATTTTAAAATGTATACAATGTTTAATAGGGAGCCAGTCCAGAGTTGACAGAACTGGGCTAATATGGTCATACTTCCAGAGCAACCACCCAATAAAGCATTACAATAATCTAACGTTGAGGTCATGAACGCATGAATTAACATTTCTGCATTTGACATTGAGAGCATAGGTCATAATTTAGAGGTATTTTTTAGATGGAAAAATGCGGTTTTACAAATGCTAGAAACATGGTTTTCAAAGGAAAGATTGCTATCAAATAGCACACCTAGGTTCCTAACTGATGATGAAGAATTGACAGCACAGCCATTAAGTGTTAGACAGTGTTCTAGATTATTACATGCAAAGGTTTTTGATAATGAACAGCTCTGTTTTTTCACAATTAAGCAGTAGGAAATTACTAGTCATCCAGTTTTTTATCAGCTATGCATTCTGTTAGTTTTGCGAATTATGTTTCGTCGGGCCGGGAACATAGCTGAGAGGATACTACCTTTTCTAGTATTTTTGACAGAAAAGAGATCTGTTAACATTCATACCTGAGCTAACGAACAGTTGTATTTTTATTTACTATAATGTAAACAAAGATATATATTGTTAACAAAGAAATAATGTAACAAATGTGGCTCATTGTTAATGTTAGTTTATGCATTAAGTAATGTTAACTAAAGGAAGTTTATTGTAAAGCATTACCTCAGTCTGAGACAACGGGGCTTTGCAGATGATCTCATAATAAAGTGTCTTTTTGTCAGTTTGTGTTCAAAGGAGAGTAAACGTTGAGGACTGTAGAAATGAGCACAGCAGCTGCAAATATGCAGTTTGTTGTGGAGAACAGTATCCAGTACAACGTTTATGTGTTTCTTTCCGCAAAAGATGCATCTGTTTAGCAGATCAAATTGTACCTATGCTAATATGATGCTTCAAACACACTTGGCTCAGAAGTTTACGATATATAAATCCATCACTCGCAGGTGGTCTGGTTTAATCTGTAGACGGAAACTGCCTGAATTTGACCATGAAAACTCTGTTTAATATTTTTAAAACTACATATTTAAAGTTATAATGAAATAAGACGTTTGTTATTATTATTGTTTAATAAATTACATCCATTTGGAAAATTACCAACTTCTCATTGGGTGGGCTTCAGTTGAAAGTGTGTGGGCCCATGCCCACCTGTAGCCTCACCACTGGTTGAACCACTGATGTCACATGGACTATTTTAACGATGTCCTTACTGCCTTTCTGGGCCTTGAATGTGTCAGTTGGGTTGCTGTCTATGCAGAGTCAGCAAGCTCTCGGATTTCATCAAAAATATCTTAATTTGAGTTCTGAAGATAAACGAAGGTCTTACGGGTTTGGAACGATATGAGGGTGAGTAATTAATGACAGAATTTTCATTTTTGGGTGAACTATACATTTGAAGTCTTTACAGTGGCACACAATGTAAAGGGCATAGCTCACGTAATTTTCATTCCCTCTCTATCTCGTTTTCATTCCTGTCAAGAATTAAATATGGTGCTACTCTGACTGAGCTCTATATAGTTCACCTCAGTTTTTCATGTGTCACTAAACAGATTCTTATTGTATTCTACACTTTTTACAAATAAAAACTGTATGTTAGGCCCCAAATCCCACCACGCACCCAACTGTACATGACCACAATACATTAGCACTGCATTCTGTTTGTTTTTAATTTCATTTTGGGATGCTTAATTACCTAATGCAAAAACTTATTTTTTCCACTATTTTTTTCCTATATATATATATATATATATATAGTGCCTTGCGAAAGTATTCATACCCCTTGCTTTTTTTTTCACGTTTTATCTTGCTGCAATATGTTAAACTAAAACTGTGCTTAGGGTCATTGTCCTGTTGGAAGGTAAACCTTCTGCCCAGTCTGAGGTTCTGAATGCTCTGGACTGGGTTTTCATTAAGGCTATCTCTATATTTAGCTGCATTGAGCTTTCCTTCTACTCTGACGAGTCAGTCCCTGCCGCTGAAAAACAACCCCTCAGCATGAGGCTGCTACCAGCACACTTTACTGTTGGGATGTTACTCTGCAGGTGATGAGCAGTGCCTGGTTTCCTTCAAATATGATGCTTAGAATTGAGTTTCATCAGACCAGAGACTCTTGTTTCTCACAATCTGAGGTGTCTTTAGCTGCTTTTTTGCAAATTCCAAGTGTGTTTTCTTATTTCTTCACTAAGGAAAGGATTGAGTTTGGCCACACCGCCATAAAGACCAGATTGGTGGAGTGTTGCATTGATGTTTGTCCTTCTGTAGGTTTCTCCTATCTCCACATATGATCATAGAGCTCAACTAGAGTGACCATCAGGTTATTGGTCACCAGTCTAACCAAAGCCCTTCTCCACTGATTGCTCAGTTTGGTCAGGAGGCTGTCGGCTCTAGGAAGAGTCCTGGTTGTTTCAAATTTCGTCCACTAAGAGTAATGGAGACTACATACTTCTGCTAACCTTCGATGCAGCACAATTTTTTCAATGTAGCAGAACTCTTCCCCACATGTGTGGCTTGAGGCAATCCTGTTTTTGACCTCAGGGCTTAGTTTTTACTCTATGCGTTGTCAGCTGTTAGGCCTTTTATTGAGAGGTGTGTGCCTTTCCAAATCATATCCATTCATTTGAATTTGCCACAGTTTAACTTTACTTGAAGTGTAGTAACATCTACAAGCGATATGAATGCTCCTGAGCTAAATTTCAACTGTCCCAGATACTTATGCAATCATTTAAGTTGAATCATTTTGAATCATGTATGTTTTTTTTATTTTTAACAAATTTGCAAAGACATTAAAAACCTGGTTTTTGCTTTGCCATTATGGTGTGTGGAGTGTAGATTGATGTGGGGGAAAAAAGTAATTTAAAGCATTTTAACATACGGCAGCAACATAAAAGGGGGAAAAAATTAAGGGGTATGAATACTTTCACAAGGCACTGTGTGTGTGTGTGTGTGTGTGTGTATGTGTGTGTGTGTGTATATATATATATATATATATATATATATATATAATTAGAAGTCAATATAATAAAAAAATAGTAATCATACTTGTATAACCATTATGACTCATTTTCCCCCAGATTTATTTTGCTGTTGTTAAACACAGATTGTCTAATTGTTGTTGTTGTTTTTCTTTTCCAGGTCTCTGTCTCTGTGAGCAGCATGTGTTGAGATTGGAGCTCATTGTCTCATTCTCTGAGAGGCCCTCAATCATTTCTCTAAAGTTTGATTTGTAATACAGGATAAACTGTAAATGGTGCTCTTTTCAGACAATCACAGCCAGAAAAATGGAGAATTAAATTTTTTACCATTTTCTTACTCTAATACAGATAATTGAATGTTTAAATTGATGCCGGAATTCTCAACCAACGTTTTTTTTTTTTTTTTTTTTAATAATAGACTTGTGTGTCTTATGATGTTGTCAAATTCTGTAGTCATATTTCTTTACATCACTGATGTAACTCACAAGTGTGTGTTTTAAATCCTTTGAAAATGAAGCACTTTGTACAAATGTATCCGTCTCATAGGGACACGTGTGCTGTAATAAACATTAGTGAAATGTTAGTCTTCACAAGAGATAAAATAAATATGGGGTGGACATATTGAGCAATTTTATGGTTTTATTCTATCCTAGTAACAATAAGGCAATAACAATTACTCGCTAATGACTTCACTAATAATGACTGGGCCATTCAACATAAGCATGCTTATTTTTACTTGAATAAAAATTAGTTGATGTGACTTTTTCTTAGTGATGAACTCTTATTATAATGCGCTTTTTCAAACCTTCACAAGAGGGCACCACAATACCGAGTTACCATCTGGTGACTGCTGTTCACACAGAGTGATTCTCAACTGCAATTTGTGGAAAAAGAATAGCATTTATATCATTTAGGCCAAATAAAACCATTGCTTCTGCAGGCTTTGTTGTCAGTAAACAAAATTACACACAGAGGAAGTGGCCACCATAAGCTGTGATAATATCTTTATCTGATTACCCTTTATTCCCAACACACACAATTCTTCTCAGTGTGCTATTACGGGTAGCTTTAAGTTACAGTTTTTAACAGCTATTAGATTAAGAGCCTCAACTGATCGATGCAGGTAATTGCAGCTTGTGGGTCATTTGAACTTGATATTAAAATAATGAATCCAGAGTGTTTATACCCTTAAGTATAAACTTAAACTAGTTAAATTATCCAGTTGGCACACGCTAAAGGAAAAACAGAGGTCAGCTGAATACCATTGATGAAGCGGAAACACGAGTCACCGTGTAAGCTTTGATCCTACTTCAGGATCTACCCAGGAAGTTTGAGAGAGGTTGTTTCACAGGAAACGACACAAGAATTGTGTGAATTGATTGTATTTTCTGAGATTGACCAGTTTGAAAAGGTCAAACCATTTATCAGGCCTTGTCTAAAGGACACTTTACTCACTGCCACCTATTTTCAAGGACAACGAATCAAAATCAGGGTCCGTTCAGAGGACATCACAATTTCAGTGACTCAATTTTCAGTTTCTTCCAATATACTTGAGAAATTATCAATTTCGGTGAAGCTCTGAATGTCCTTGCCTTATTAAAACTTAAAAGAGAGGCCTGAACATTTGAAAGACTCAACTGCAATTGTCCTCACAGGTTATGCATCATTTATTTTAACAACGCATAATGATAATAATACAAAAAAATAAACATTAGGCCTCCGGCAGTATCACTCAATTTGATTTATTCATGGTTCCTTCCTGTCTATCTTTTCTCAGGCCCACAGTTTTGAGCAATCTAAATATTAAATGCAAACCGCCTACAGTTTGTTTCATATCAAAATCATGCAGTGAAATCGAAGGCTGCATTGCTTATTTCCCCACAAAAACGTGCTATTCTTACAAAAACTAATATGAAAACACATCGTCAATTTCCAGTGGTTATTTAGTTAAACATACAGTAGGGATGAGTATTAATATGGCAAATTATTTCACTGAGACTGAAACATCTAAAAAAATTAAGAGGTTTTCTAATATGGCAAAAGCAACATTGCTGATATTGGACCAATAGGATTACGCAAAGTTCTGCTTAAAGGGATAGTTCACTCAAAAATGAAAGTTCTGTCATCTTATATTCAAACCTGTATGACTTTCATTTGCTAAACAAACATATTTTCATGAATGTTTCAGCTGTTTAGAATAAAAGTCAATGCGGTCCAAAACAATTCTGAAACCCACCGACTTTCATTCTATAGACATTTTTAAAAATATCTTTTCATACAGGTTTGGAATGACACAAGGGTGTGTAAATGACAGAATTTTTTTATTTTTATAAACTGTCCCTTGAAGACGAAGTAGGCCTGTTCATCCTGAAAAGCAGCAAATGACAAATCCCATACTTCTCAAACATGAATTCACTGGCATATAAAAATTACCTCAGATCACATCCTCAATGTCTTTTCTCAAAGTCCTCAGATGCGTTTACGCTACTGACTAAAGACGAGTGTGGTTTAATGTACTCATAAGCACTGACATTTACGAGTCTGCAGTTTTGCACTCATTATATGAAGCCCTTTATGTTATAGCCGCATTCGAATGAACCACAGCACAAAAGGAAATCATAATCAAAGATTTTTCCCACAGATGTGAATGCCGGTTGAACTGTGGCTATTCCTCTAAAACAGGCCACTTTCATTTATTTAATGGTCCCTCACTAACGATGCAATTCATTATTATGCACCATTGACTGAGTTTTCAAGGAAACATTTCCAGTAATGTTCGATCTTCTCCATTTCTGTGGCAAATATATTCTCAAAACTGACAGCATACATCCCAGGCATTTTCCTAGTAGACTCATTTATACTGTCATATTTTAAAAAATGTCAGATGTCATTGCCCCCCAATCTTCTCTCTTTGCTATCTATGCGAAAGCTGGGCCGACCGCGCAGATGTGGATCCTCCGTGCAACACACATACTGTTTCCAGATCTTAACGAAAGCATTCTGGAATTTCTTAATGCGGAATGCATACACAATGGGATTGACAACGGAGTTACCATGACTGAGCAAGATTGCCACGTAAAGAATTGTCACTGAATTTTCACAACTAGGGCAGAAGAGAGTGATGCAATTCAGGATATGCAACGGCAACCAGCTGACTGCGAACAAGAAGAGCACCAGCGCGAGAGATTTCGCGAGCTTGAGTTCTTTCCCGTAATATCGAGTGGGGTCGGTCTGGTTGGTGGTGACCTTCTTGTTGAGCTGCTTGTGGATCATGTAGAAGATCTCAGCATAGATGAGCAACATGAGGACGAGAGGTGGCAGGACCCATCCGAAGAAGTTGAAATAGACCATGTACTCCATGCTGATGACATTCTCGAACTCACAGGTTACAAGAAGGTCACCACCCACGGTGCCGTTGGTCTGTCGTAGCTTCTCCAGATTGTTCCAGCCCAACATGGGCGTCAGGCCGACTACGATGGCCACCATCCAGCACACAATCACTGCAATGCCTGCACGCTTTGGAGTCACCACTCTTTTATAGCTGTGGGAAAAAAAGTACATCTTTAAACAACTCTGAGACAATGATGCCAGTGGAGTGCAACAGTGCCCATCTACTTTTTCCATCCCCATAGAGATTTTTAAAAAGCCCTGAGAGTTATGAGCAATTAACCAAACTAACAGCTACGAGGTGAATGACATTACAAACCTTAATTTGAAGCAAAAAAGTATTTGAAAACTGGTACAAGACTGTGCAATGGCTTTAATTTGTTGCATAATACTCATGCAAATATTTAAGTAAATGGTTTTCATAGTTTCATAAACTAAGAGCAGACTGAGGCAATTTGAATTCTGCAGTTGAACATGATTATTAAAAAACAAAAATAGGCCAAATTATGCAGGCTGATAGCTTAAACAAAACCATACACCATCAACCTTGTAGTTCGCAATAAGTCTGTCTTTAAAGGTGTTATTGTTAAAAATCTATTCCCTTATGGAGGAAATAAATGGGAGCATCCTGTTACAACTGTTACACTCTTCAACACGGAGAGAAAAGAGGAAGCTTTGTAAAGGATGCTGCTGAACCATGAAAATTACTAAGATTAGGCCTATTTCTGAGGAAGCACAAACCCAACAAGTGATTTTTTTTTCAAAATTTGTTTTGGAACATCATGTGTGATTTATCTGGAATGAATAATCCCTGTGATATATAGCATGGACATCAAAATTAAAAGTGGTGATCTGACTACACAAACTCTGTTGAGAAGGATTACATTTTGATTTAGTCACAGTCCATTCTCTGTGAAGAGCAGGTCTTTTCAGACAACACAATTGAAGCCAGTGAAGCATGCCATCCACTCAGCTGGCAAATTGGCACTAGTAGCTTGTTTGACAAACTATGCATTTGTCCAGTGTAATTACCTTAGACTAGAATGTTATAATCTTATTTAACATTTAAAATAAAGGAAGGGTATGTCATTCAGCTGTTCTTCTAGGCAATCAGAAGTAATGCTGCATAACAGTCTTTTAGTTGTTTTGACTCATATAATGTGTAAACTCGGTAACTCCAACTTCACATTCAACGAGAGGCCATGGTCAGGACAGGAAATTAAGGACTGTGAGATAGTCATGGTTTGAAGGTGACTTTGAAAGTGGATTCTATATCACAGCAATAATTTCAGAAACATTGCAGCCCACGGCAAACCCACTCAGGTCAATCATCATTCTATGATATGAAAGCAAAGATGCTACTTTTTTTTTAATTTTTACTCTTTCTCATTTGCTACAATGTTTCTTAATCATCTCTCTAAATTAAGATTTTAATGTGACAAACAATTATGATTACTTTCTAATTAAACAATATGCATGTTTGATTTCTGTTTTACGTAAATCTGCCATGAAGGGATAGTTCGCCCAAAAATGTAATTCACCCTTATGTTGTTTCAACCCGCAGGACTTGAAAATGAAATGACTTTAAAGAATGTAATGGCAATGAATTGTAACTGAAGATATCAGGGCTAAAAAAACAAAAAAAACAACAACATTATAAAAGTGGTTCATGTGTACTATATTTCAAAGTTTTTTGAAGTCATAGCTATTTTTTTTTAGCCTTTCACCACTACATCTCATTGGAATGTTCATAAGAGTTCACAAATATTTGTGATTTATGAACAAAACATTAACTTAATTCAGGAACATATGCTACAATTGTACTATTCTGCCATATTGAGTTATAGTAAAAGTAAGTACAGTATGCAGTTCTGATTCAGCCATTATTTGGATCTTTCTAATGATTCGGTTGATCCAATTCACAAAACCGGTCTGAATGATTCATTCACGATTAGAACTGTTCCAGGCAAGTGCTCGAACTCACTGATTCAATGATCCGGTCACAGCTTTTAAAACCTCACCAGAGAAAAAGATTGTCAAGACTATGATAAATACGACTAAAATTTCAGCCTGTTTCTCACAGAGCTATTGTATGACTACAGAAGACTCGAAATACAGTGCATAAAGCAATGTTATGATTACTTTCGTAGTGATTTTGGGTTCGACATGACAACATACATTTTAATTGCATTAACATTCTTTAAAACCTGTGTTCCATAGAATGAAAAAAAAGTCATACGGGTTTGGAACCACAAAAAAACAGCCTAAGCTGGTTGGCTGGTTTTAGCTGGTCATCCAGCCTGGTCTTAGCTGGTCAAAGCTGGTTTTAGAGGGGTTTTGGCCACTTCCTTAGCTGGTCAGGCTGGTCTTAGCTGGCCAGGCTGAGAGACCAGCTAAAACCCAGCTTAAACCAGCTAAGACCAGCCAACCTGCTTAGGCTGGTTTTAGCTGGGGGGGTTTTCCAGCAGGGGGTAAGTAAATGACGATTTTAATTTCGTTTTGGGTCAAATATCCCTTTAAGACTTGTGATAAGCAGTATTTCACAGTCAACTTCAGTACAACCTCCACATGCATGACACGAAACCATCATGCATTAAGAAAAAGAAAACAGAACTGGAAATGGGAAATTAATTCCCGTTAAATTAGTTTCAAGCAACCAACATTACCTCATTGGTATCTTGACCCTCAGATAGCGGTCAATAGCAATAGCCAGGAGGGCGAGTATTGAACTTTGCGTTAGTACCAGTACAGTACATGCAACGAGCAGACAGCTGTAAAAATGAGTCTTCAGTCCGATGCTTATGGTTATAGCCAGAGGAATGACAAGTGCCCCGACCGCAATGTCTGCCAGAGCCAGGCTGACGATGAAATAAATGGTCGTGTCCCGTAGTGATCGGTTGATTCTCACAGCCCAGACCACCATCACATTCCCAATGACCGAGGAAAGGGCAATCAGCACCTCCATCCCAATGTACAGACCCAGGACTCCGGGCATCCTTGCGAGGAGTACACGCGCTTATGTTGAACAGGATAAAAGATTCCCGTTTTTTCCTTCTTTTTTGAATGAAAAGACAGCCGGTATGTCCAACCTGTCACTTTATTCTGGTTTACATGTCGGTGCCAAAGTTACATGGGGCAGGATGAAAACAGAAGTTGCGTTTCCTCTCCGAAATGCGTCCGCGGAACCATGATCATCCATGTCCGGCTGTGTTAGTCCAGCTCCACAGTGAACAAGCATGAGTCACTTCAGAATCAGACCCACCACGAGCACATTCCCGAACATCACAATCACCGTTTATCAGAAGCGACCTGTGCCAGAGTTTCAATCAAGGCGGCTTCCATCTGGTTTAAAATTAAGCCCGTACATAAGTCTATCGATGTCGGTAAGTCCTGCGAGGTCTGTCCCCTTAACTTTGAAGGCTCCACAGAAAGGATCCTCATGCACGCTGGTGCGACCGATACAAGCTTCACCAATCAGATGCTACGAGAGCGCGACAGCACCTGATCAACCCAATCAGTTCATCACTCAAGTTGTCATTCACATCTATTATATTTGCGTCTCAGACTGTCCTAAATACGATGCTGGATGCTAAATGTAGGCCTATGCTACTTTTGATGAAGTGTGATATTTAAAGTGTGCATCCTGCAGCTCATTTTTTGAAGTGCCAGTGGTGGCAGTCATGGCTCATGTGGTGCTCTAGAAGGAGAAAAAAAAGAAAAGAAAAGAAAAGCGAGCAAACAATTAAACATATATATTTAATATAAATAACTTATAAATTGCTATTAAATTTCACAAACAATTGCTAAGAAACAGCAAGTAACATATTAAATAAAATGCTATTTTTTTACGTAGAAAAATTAAAATGGTATTTTATTGTAGAATGTACTCCAGTTATGATTATGTGACAAATATTCTTCTCTGTAGAACGTCAGTTTTTTTTTTTACAGTAGCCTATAACTGAAATATCCTACCTTATATATATATATAAGGTAATGCCACAATTTTCAGGTTGAATTAAATACTGACAATATTTACGCTTGTGAATGGGTGATATCAGCATTATCAGTCATTATTTACTTACATTTTAAGGATACATGTTTTTCCAAATGACTCAAAAATCAGAGGTGGCACGTGTCAGTTTGAAAGGGCATGACACTTCTGCATACATCAATGCTTTTTAGGCTAATAATACTGCTTACAGTGGCTTGCCAACATGAACAGAAGAGTTGGTTCTCTTTCAGCTGTATTTTGAAGAAAAAGGGTGACTAACATGAGGAAGCTGTCTAGCTCAGCAGTTTTTAAATATGAATATAAACGTTAAATAATATTGATTCGGAAGGTAAATCTATGCTAAGGGTGTGGCAATGTGTCTGAAAGAATTACTGCACCACTATAACCTACGAAAGATTTGATTCAGAAGGTCTCTAAACTCAGACTTGGACAAATATTTAGATGACTGGTTCTCGAACAGGACAAAACAAAGTGAAATATAAATGTTTATGCACATCACACATTGTGAACATTATGAATAAATATCTGACAAAAAGTTTAAAATAGTTTTTTATTATTTAAGATTAAACTCTTCAGTGTGTAGCAATAATCTATATTTATAGTTATTATTATAAATGATTGAGTTTTGGATCTGAGGACAAGCAAACAAACAAACAAATAGTAGCTACTACCAAACGTAATGGCAGATAAAACTGTTAAGAACCAGTGAAAGATGAGAAAGATGCAAATGGAAAAAAGAATACTCTTTGGGAAGTTGAAAAAGTGTGTTAGAAAAAGCGAGTAGAGATAATGGAGACAATGGCATAGAGAAAAATCAATCTGTAAATTCCTGGTTGTGTGTGTTCTGTATAAAGGGCATGGAAATACCAGTCATTCCTCATGTCCTTTCTCCCTCCATCAGTTCTACAAAAAAAGAAAAACAAAGCCAGAGTGACGTCTATCACCGGCACACACTGCTAGATTTCATGAATGTTGAGTAGAATTGATTATATGAGCCAATGGCTTTTCATGGATGGCAGGATAGTGCCCATGCGTTGGTCTTTCAATAAACCCCTTCTCAAAAGCCTCTATCACAGACAAGCAGCTCGGTGCGTGCTGTCATCCTTATTGTGTCCACCGAAAATTAGACGTTTTGAGCCAGATTCCCCTTTGAGCAGTCATGGTAAACAGGGTTTCCATCAGTGGGGTACAGATGAGGCACAGCGGGGCTGCTTATAAACAGAAACAGACAGCAGACACATCATAAATTTACTACAGAATGTTTTCCTGCCATTCATTACTGTGCCAGTAACCCCATACAGCAAAATGTTCTCATCCACATATATTTTAAATATATGCTAAATATACAGTATGCTGTAAACAGTAAAGATAATTGAAATGTTTGAAATTTAAAATGTATTTAGTTTCAACTTTCACATACCAAAATATAATTAAAAATGTATTTCAGGGGCAAGAAAATACAGAAA
>NW_015505514.1:1276666-1286083 GCF_001515645.1 Sinocyclocheilus grahami | reverse complement strand
TATCTATCTATCTATCTATCTATCTATCTATCTATCTATCTATCTATCTATCTATCTATCTATCTATCTATCTATCTATCTATCTATCTATCTATCTATCTATCTATCTATCTATAATGGCTCAATATACCACAGCAGTCAGAGGTGTAATCTAACACAATGGACAGTGCAAATCATAAAGGATCAACGGTATTATAGATCTCATCAGAAAGGATCTTATGCGCTTATTGCAATCAAAAACTGAAATGATATGAAGTGGTTGAGAAAAGGAATAGAGGTTAATTTTAAGACTCTCCTGGGCAGGAAGACACCAAATGAGCAAATAGATCACTAAATAAATAAATCACTATAGACAAAATGCAAATAGGGTTCAACTGTAAAATAACGTAGAGGAGGGGCTCAAAATGATCCCTCTATAGGGCAAAATATGGCTTGAATGTCAAAGGAGCTTTGATCGTATTGAAGGACAATGAATACAGGCAGAAGAACTATAGAGAGGGCAGATATTGTGTTTTGTATGTGCCTGACATCATTCAATGATTTTCTAGAGTGGCTACATTTCATGTGTGCTATTTCGATAGATGGTGTGCAATCTGAGCTTTTGTTCCAGGAATTTACAGGTTCTTCTTTCCAAATGGGCTGCAGTAATGGGCTGTAAAAAGCAGAGCCTCTCTGTCTTCACATATATTAAATGTAATGGATTATTGAATTAATTGGAGTTTTAGAGGCACAGCAGCAAAAAAAAATAAAAAAATAATTGAATATTGAAAATTAAGGGTCAGAGAAAAGGTATAAAATCTCAATTGAAAAATAAATAACTAAATAAAAATACAAATGTAAAGTTCACAAAAAGCTACATTTTGCTGGCTTTTGCAGAACAACATAATTAGGCATGTTTTTATTCAGCACCCACCAGGGCAGTAATTTAATGCCATTAAATAGTTTTGTCACTGCTTTTTACAAAGAAAGCTGTTATCACTCCACAGCACATAAAAGGCTTTAAATCAGTAAGACTTTTGTGGCTCACCCTTTGAAGTGTAAAAGGTTTTTAGGATACAGGGGTTGGACAAAAGAATGTGAACAACTTTCTTTATTAGGGTGTTTCACCACCATTTGCTATTGTGGCAAGGGGTGGTCAGGTAGAGGGAGTTACCAGTAACAAAAGAAACAAATCCTTTACACCGGGACATAACAGCCCAGTGTAACAGGTTCGTTGCCAAAGGCAGGGTATGAGCATGGAGACGTAGACAGAGATATAGACAAATCACTTTATTCAAGCATAGACATTAATAATAAAAACAGTCAATCAATACAATTTCACACAAGGTCTCAGAAATCACAGCACAAACAACACTAGAAACATAGAAAACCATATGTACAATAAGATAAAATAACAAAAATAAAAGAGTTGAGGTGCTCTCTGTGTTCTACCCCACACTCAATACCCACAACCCACACTTGTGAAAGCAAAGAAAAATGTTAAGCACAGCACTCCATATGGACACACCAGTACAGGATTCCATGGCCAACCCCTCCCACTTTAAACACTTAGATCCACACACAAAACAAGACAGAAACAAACTATAAAGCACATACAAATCAATGATAACTTATACACAAAATACTAAAAAACAAAACATAAACACTAAGGAGGGAAACAAAATGTCCAAAAGGTATATATGGCCAGATTACATAAATTTAGCCTCCCAGCTAACTCACGCGCAGACCAGCACAATCCTGTGCCAGTGATTCCAACACAAATAAAACAATACAGACCAAGGTGAGTTGACAAACTATTAAAACTGCAACGAAACAAAAAAAAAAACATAGCAGCAGTGCAGTCACGTCCCTTCATGTACATTTTGCTCCAATTAAAATCATCGGAAACCCCTGGACGTGCAGTCAAACCAAGAGAACTTTACAATACTGCAATGAGTATGGTCGATCGCCACACAGGATTAGAGCTACTTGAAAACTGGCTCAGTCAGTGTACGGCAGATAGGAGAATAACCCAACCGCTATCCCTCATTCAAAATGCTACATGTCACAGAGGGGCAGTACCAAGGATGATGCATCCCAAGCAGCCAAACACTTCCCGTTTTTATATTCAACACACAGGCACCGATAGTGTAAGTCATGAACCTTACACAATACTGACCAATCATAATGAAATACAAACACTGATATGTTCACCGGCTTGGGTAATGCCAGCCAATCACTCTGGGGCTATTCCTCACTCGGCTACACTATGATGCAGAACAGATTCATACAAATTCTTGAATAGTCTCCAGTTGAATATTATATGTCAAAACATCTTGCAGCTGCTTTGGAGATGTTGAAGGAGGAAATCTTCTTTTCAGATGTTGAAGTTCATCATAATGCTCCAACTGTTCACGTTTTATGATCATGACTTTTTTTTTTACAAAAGTAAAATTCTTTCGTGGAAGTTAGGTTTTGAGGAAACAGGAATATTGAAGTTTTTCCATGACCATGCAACATAAACACAAAGAGTAATTGTCTAAGAATTTAGTACATGTTTTAATCTAGAATGTTCCTTTTCTTCATCAAAGACACTCTGATTCAACATTAATCTTGGTATTTAACCCACAAAATTCCTTTAAATTCCTCTGAACAAGTATTGCTCCCATCTTCTCTAATGGTATTTACTATCAGTAAACATTGGTATGACTCATACATGTCTATGCTTTACAGTAATTATGAGTTCAAAGTCCAGTGTACTATCCAACCAGAAGTTTACACACTGAATTTCCATAAACTGTATGTGTCATCTGAGTACTGCTGTAGTACTCATCTGGAATGTATTATGTCCCACTAAAAGATAAAGAAATTGTTCTCAGTAGCGCTCAATAAGAGTGGCTGAAATGGGTGACTTGTTAGACTTCCAGAAAGGACAATACATGGAATCCCATTTATCAGGAGCATCTGTAAGTTTAATTGTTTGATATTTAAAGATAAATAATCTTTACCATTATAACTGCTTACACAAAGCATGGCAAGATTTCATCGGTGAAAACCAAAAGTGAATAATAGGAACTTTTGAACACTAAGAAGGATTGTGTCCAAACAGCAAAGAACTCCTGCAAGAAAATGACAGAAAACCTTTATATTTTTAAGAAAGAAACAAATTAATTATAAATAGTGTCAAGTTTGGGTTCAGTAAAGTTTTGTTGTTGTTGTTGTTGAAACCATTCTGCAAGGATGCTTTAAATTGATCAAAATTCATAGTAAAGACCTTTGTAATTTTATAAAATGTTTGTATTCAAAATATATGCTGGTCTTTTAAACTTTCTGTTCATCAAAGAATTCTGAAAAAATATAACCGTTTCCATAAAAATATTAAGTAGCACAACTGTTTTTAACATTGACAAGAACAATAAATACTTTTTGAGCAGCAAATCAGAATATTAGAATGATTTCTGAAAGATCATGTGACACTGAAGACTGGAATAATAATAATAATAAGTTCACAAACGGAACTGAACTTCAGTAGGGGAAATGACACACACCCACCTGAACATAATGATGAAATCAAATGAGTAACCATGACAACAAATTAACTAGAGCAGGAACACAATGGGTGCTTCTCAATTCTTATTTGTGCATCCTCGTTTCTTTTCCTCGCTTCCTTTCCTCGCGTCTTAGCTCCACCACTTCAGGATGTGAGGGAAGAGCGCAAGGAAAAGACACAAGGACGGTGGAATTGAATCAAGTGAAATGATATATCCTCGCTCCCTTTAGCGTCACTTCAAAGTGTCATCAATTAATGATAACTCTACACCGCTGGATTTAGCTTGCACGTCAGAATTCTTGAACATTAGAGATAATGATTTAATATTGGAGGAGGATAATTTATATGTGCATCACGTTTAGTCGATAAAACACTTCCGCAAAGGATACACCTGTGTATCCTCGCTCATGACTCCTCAAGAAGTCGCGATCCTCACCTCCTCATGGTGCAATTAGAGAATTGAGATGTCCTACAAGATGGCTGAGCTTGATCGGTTTTCGGGGTCATAGGATGGAGGATGGAGGATGGAGGAGCGAGGAAACGAGGAGAGATATTGAGAAGCACCCAGAGTCCCCCCCCCCCCCCCCTCCCGGAAGGCATGTCCTTGCTCTGTGATGACGAGGAGACAGAGGATGAGGGAGTGGCGAAGGGATGACCCAAACAGGCAGAGGGATACAGGAGGAGGCTTTGGAGGAGGACGGATGACTGGGAGGAGGCATGAACAAAAAGTCCAGGGAGGTGATGATGGTGGGGAGAGCCAGGGAGGAACCTTGAGCAGGAGAGGGTGGATGGAAACCCAGGCTACAGCCAGAACTGCGCTCCATGGCGGTGGCTTTTGGAGGGAGGAGCCAAGGCGCGATGGGAACACACGCTGCCATAAGGATGACCTGAGACGATGAAGATGGAAGTGGAGTCCAACACGCAGACAGAGACCCTAGGAGGTGGAGCGACGTCGAGGATCCAAGAGACTGCGACGGAGCCGTGGCGATGATCGCCGAGATATTGGAGGGGATCCAGAGGTCAGAGGGCATTCTGGATTGACCAAGGAAGGAGGCGGAGCCTAAGGGAGGGCAGAGCGTAGCAGAAGGGGTGGAGGGCCGAAGAGCAACAGATGGCCCGCAAGTCCACAGCGGAGTGGTGGCGAAGTCCGACCCAGGTGGAGCCAACTGACCTGGCTAGGCTGAATGGCCAATGGTCCACGCCGGAATCGAGGGTGGGAGGAGCACAGAAGTCTGGATGGCAAGACGAGGTGGAGCGGAGCCATCCGAGGCTGGAGGTGAGAGAAGAGAAGTTGGAGACTGGAAACAGGAACAAGGAGAGGATCAAGGAGGTAAGTATTCTTCAGGTGAGTAACAATCCAAATGGATGCAGTCTTAGCCATAGATGAGACCAGAAAATGCCTGTGTGTATGGTGCTGGCTTTTATGGAGAGTTGATGAGGATCATGGCAGACAGGTTTGGTGATTTTGAAGTGTGTACAGGTGAAAGCCAAGGGGGATTGTGGGAGGTGTAGTGTGCAGAGGTGACAGACAAGGTGACTGATGATCTAACACAGTACTCCCCCCTTCCGGAAGGTGTGACTTCGCGCAACAGAATTCAGCCCGGGAGGGTGGGAGGGCATCCTGGAGCTGTGGCATTGAATGCACAGCTGTGTATGCACCCCCCCTCCAAAAAAAAATGTCCTGTGTGTGCCAATTAAACATACCCAGTCGCTAGTACCAGCAAACACAAGGCTGCAGTCTCTTGGCTTGCATCATGTATAAAGATGGACACTGGGGAGTGCTCTGGGAAATGAGTGGACTCTAGGTTTAGCTCTAGGACAAGAGCTGGCACAGGGTTAAGGTCAGTATAGAGTTTGGTGAATTGAGTAAACTCCCAGCTTAGATTGGAGCGATGAGCAGGCTCTTCACTGAGTTCAGAGAAGTGATAGGACTCCTGGCTTTGCTCGGAGAAAAGAGCTGATTTTGGAGCGGACTCTAGACTGAACTCTTCAGCTGACTCGTGAATGAACTCTGGAGCGTGAGCGGGCTCTTGAGCTGACTCATGGGTTAGAGTAGACTCGGGAGAGGACTCGTGGACTGGAGTTAATTCTCGGGTGAACTCATGGACTGGACTAATAACTGGAGAGAACTCACAGGAAGGAGCAGGCTTTGGAGCAGACTCAGGGGCTGGAGCCGACATTGGAGCGGATTCAGAGGCTGGAGCCATCACTGGGATGTACTCAGGGGCTGGAGCCGAAGAGGATTGTTTCTTTTTCCTCAGCCCCCTCCTTTGTGCTGAGGATAAAGGGTGTGCTGAGGGTTTGGCTGTCTCCGGACTGGGCTGACACATCGGAGTAGACTCTGGAGTGGGTTCATGGACTGGACTGGACTCTGGAACTTTCTGGAGCGGATTCTAGAGAGCATCCAGGAGCGGACTCTGGAAATTGGTCCACTGTGTAAGGGGATCCACTCAACCACAGAACATAATCAATATATTTGTCCAATGTAGATATTGTTGTGGCTGCAGGTACTTGTTGGAAAAAGATGATCGGTCAATCCACTCCAAAAAAAATAAATATATTTGATATATTTTAGAACTAATTAATTAATTGAATTAAAAAATAGATGCATCATGTCATTGACCCTAAAGCCAACATGAAATTTAAATAAAAACCTCTTCACTTTCTTCACTACTGGTCTTCTGGCTTCCTTGGGCTGTTGATGGAGCTTAACATGATTGTTTATTGAACTCAGAATGTTGCTTTAACTGTGAGGTAACAATTAAGTATTCAGAAGAGAAACCCACCAACCGAGTTGATAAAGGTCAAGGAGAAATTAAGATGCTATAGAATTTGTTTTTCAATCAATATATCCAAAGAATAAGGATTCTGATTTCTGACAACTTATAGAGTCTCAGACATTATGCATCACTCTGCCACATAGATCACAAGTGGAATACAGATGAAGTTTCAAATATCTGCAGTGTTCTTTTCCCTCTGTAGTGTCTGCCAGTGGGCATATGTTCTATTATTCAATATGGCTCTGCCCCCTTGATTCATTTGCTGATTAGCTGGCGATACACATTCACTCCTGTGATCAGATGTGTTTTATTGCATCAAGCGACATTCACCTACAGCAGGGGTTCTCAAACCTCTCCATAAAGTACCCCCAGCACTGCACGTTTTGTATGTCTCCCTATATCTGACACACCCACTTCGGGTCTTGCAGTCTCCACTAATGAGCTGATGAGTTGAATCAGGTGTGATAGGTGAGGGAGACATACAAAATGTGCAGGGCTGGGGGTACTCTAGGACAGGTTTGAGAACCACTGACCTACAGTATCCTTAGTGCTGGATGAAGTACAAATTCTGTGCTTGAAATATTACTCTATAAAGAATACATTTTTACTTGCATAATACAGAAAAAATGTCAGTATCAAAATAAAAGAACTGATAAGTTAAGTTATATTTGAGTAGATAGGGGTCTAATGACATACAGAGCTTAGGTCAGAGCTCAGTCTGAAATTAATTGTCAGCTATAGCCAACAATATTAAATTAGGAAGGCTTGAATGGATCCACAAAACGTAAAACTTTTCAGACTCTAAGGCCCCATCATACACCTGGTGCCAGGCGCGACCAGGAGTTAAATTGGGATTTGCTATGTGGGGGGGGGGGCTCTGGCTCTATCCTTTATAGCGGGCATTTTCCCAACATTTGTGTGATGTTGCCTAACTAAATGCATTTTAAATATAAAAACTACCTCAGAATGCTGAGTGTCTTAGTGTTGTGCGTTTTGATTTCTCCTGGAGAGGCTGCGTGACTCTCACCTCAGCAATAGATGCATAATATACAGTAGCTATCTCCACTTACTCTAAATATAATAAAATCAGAATAATACTTACGTTTGTTTAAAGGGGTCCTATTATGCTCTTTTACGAAGTCTTGATTTTGTTTTGGGGGTGTACTAGAACATGCATTCATGCTTGGTGGTTCAAAAAACGCATTATTTTTCACATAATTTACATTATTAAAATACCTTTCTCCCCAGGCTGGCACAAATGGCTCGATTAGTTCCGGCTTTGATGAAGGTCCACCTTCCGAAAAACAAAATGTGTTGTGATTCGCTCCCAGTTCCGGCGGTGCGAACACGCCGAAAAGTGGGTAGTTCCACAATTAGTTCTGGTACTATGAAAAGGTTCCTGCAGTGCAAAAGGCCCTTATGAGTGTAGGCACACCAACAGCGCCGTTCGGTGTCTGTCCGTGGCGCCCAGCTACGTCGTGTTATACTTGTAAGAATTGTTCTAGACTTGCCGAAAATTTGAATCTACAGCACAGCAGCTCTTCTTCTTCGTTTTCTCTGATGCACTAACTCTGCAGCAGCACTTCTTCTTCGTCATCTCGTCTGATGCGCTCACTCAACCAAGCGTTCTAACCACAACCTCGCCCCTCCCCACCCCCCAACCATTCGAATTTCTGTAGGCTTGAATTCTTTGTAATGATAACGAGCCGCTTTGTGATATTACAAAGCCCGGAAAACAAACGCTGTAGTCCAAACGAGCCGTTCGTTGTAGTTCTTGAAAAGGGATTTTTTAAAAACAAAATATCTCCCTTTGGAGTGGACTTTGAGATTTGTAACTTTCTAGATCTTTTTTATGCCCAAACATACACACTACACACTGACTAAAATTAAAAAAGTGAAAAAGCATAATAGGACCCCTTTAAATAGCAAATGCATTTGCGCCCATGGGCGTGCTAGTCTGAAAATGAGGTGTGTTCAGGCGCATTGCTGGCGCATTTTGAGGCAACTGAAAAAGACTGCACCATTTCCCAACAAAAACCTGGTCTAAAGTCTGGCGCAATATTTTTTTTGTTATTTAAAAAGAATGTTAGGAATATGCGCCTATAGGCAGATGCACAATGCTTATTACACACAGGGATGCGCAGCAGCACACAAACATTTTTAAAAATGAAAAATGAAAGGATTAAAATGTAAAAGATTATTATTGTGTACATAAATATAAAAATGCCTACAATCACAATCAGAGGCGTCATGCCCATTCAAAGTTTGACTCAGATTTTTGAGCCAAGTGGATTTTGAATGCAGCTTGCAAAAGACAAAAAATAGTGATTAATATTTTCTATATTTAATACAATCACACAGAACATTCAGTGCGTCATATCATCAGCTGCTAAATTCAAATATGCGTTCGCTGGCTGGCGCTGAGCCAACAACAGTTTCTACAGCACTGCGCCTTATAACCAATCACACACCATGCTGTTGAGCTTATGAATGCAATGACCAATCAGAACTGTTCAGATGAGTCATCGCTAAAATGTCGGTGTTTTCTTCACTGCTCGCTGACTGAATACCTTTTTCTGGCGAATTCTCTCGTCAAAAACAACGAAGTGCAAATGTGTGTACGAATCTGTAAGATATTAATTTCACAGTGTAAACAGATTCAGTGATATTTTAATGGGAGTTTTTGAGAGTGCTTGAACTCTAGACTGTCAGTGAAAATGTTCTTTGATAATGCAAATGTTCTTTGCTCTCTTTCTGTACATTAAAAGTGTTATGACAATGTTAAATTCACATTAAATATAAACTCAGTCGTATTAAAAATATGTTATGGCATGACACCCATATCTGTTAATTAAGTAAACAGACAGGTTTTAATGCATAGTTAATAGATTACATTATTAGGTTACTTTGACCATCGCCCACTATAGATCATCATAATCTATAAGGGTGAGAATCAAGATATTTCATGATAATTCAGTTAATGCGTTTGGGAATGTTTCGAATAAAAAGGAAAAAAATTAATAAAACAAATGCTGTTGTGGCTGCTGAGTGTCACATGATGACCCCCCCCACTCGTGCCCCCCTCAAAAATAATGACTACATGACCCC
>NW_015505514.1:1164603-1276234 GCF_001515645.1 Sinocyclocheilus grahami | reverse complement strand
ACAAAGCCCGGAAAACAAACGCTGTAGTCCAAACGAGCCGTTCGTTGTAGTTCTTGAAAAGGGATTTTTTAAAAACAAAATATCTCCCTTTGGAGTGGACTTTGAGATTTGTAACTTTCTAGATCTTTTTTATGCCCAAACATACACACTACACACTGACTAAAATTAAAAAAGTGAAAAAGCATAATAGGACCCCTTTAAATAGCAAATGCATTTGCGCCCATGGGCGTGCTAGTCTGAAAATGAGGTGTGTTCAGGCGCATTGCTGGCGCATTTTGAGGCAACTGAAAAAGACTGCACCATTTCCCAACAAAAACCTGGTCTAAAGTCTGGCGCAATATTTTTTTTGTTATTTAAAAAGAATGTTAGGAATATGCGCCTATAGGCAGATGCACAATGCTTATTACACACAGGGATGCGCAGCAGCACACAAACATTTTTAAAAATGAAAAATGAAAGGATTAAAATGTAAAAGATTATTATTGTGTACATAAATATAAAAATGCCTACAATCACAATCAGAGGCGTCATGCCCATTCAAAGTTTGACTCAGATTTTTGAGCTAAGTGGATTTTGAATGCAGCTTCCAAAAGACAAAAAATAGTGATTAATATTTTCTATATTTAATACAATCACACAGAACATTCAGTGCGTCATATCATCAGCTGCTAAATTCAAATATGCGTTCGCTGGCTGGCGCTGAGCCAACAACAGTTTCTACAGCACTGCGCCTTATAACCAATCACACACCATGCTGTTGAGCTTATGAATGCAATGACCAATCAGAACTGTTCAGATGAGTCATCGCTAAAATGTCGGTGTTTTCTTCACTGCTCGCTGACTGAATACCTTTTTCTGGCGAATTCTCTCGTCAAAAACAACGAAGTGCAAATGTGTGTACGAATCTGTAAGATATTAATTTCACAGTGTAAACAGATTCAGTGATATTTTAATGGGAGTTTTTGAGAGTGCTTGAACTCTAGACTGTCAGTGAAAATGTTCTTTGATAATGCAAATGTTCTTTGCTCTCTTTCTGTACATTAAAAGTGTTATGACAATGTTAAATTCACATTAAATATAAACTCAGTCGTATTAAAAATATGTTATGGCATGACACCCATATCTGTTAATTAAGTAAACAGACAGGTTTTAATGCATAGTTAATAGATTACATTATTAGGTTACTTTGACCATCGCCCACTATAGATCATCATAATCTATAAGGGTGAGAATCAAGATATTTCATGATAATTCAGTTAATGCGTTTGGGAATGTTTCGAATAAAAAGGAAAAAAATTAATAAAACAAATGCTGTTGTGGCTGCTGAGTGTCACATGATGACCCCCCCAACTCGTGCCCCCCTCAAAAATAATGAGTACATGACGCCCCTGATCACAAGGATAGTCTTTGTATGTATCAGAATTACGAGCACGAGCAGATCCGTTCCCTCACTAGAGAAGCGTTCAGTTTTTCCACTTGCAAATTCCATCATGTAAATAGTGAACCTGCCTTGGCGCAAGTGCAGCTGGCTTTTAAAGGGAATGGGAGATGAGACTCTGATTGGTTTATGGCACGTTACGCCCAAAACACACCCATTACTGATTAAGAGAATGGGGACAACACTTTTAGACCATACGCCGGGCGCGCCGACCATTTTCCTGTCCTTAAACTAGCAAAAGTGATTCGGACACGCCCTAAGCGCAATGCGCCATGCGCTTTAGACTATGTGCTTAGATCGTTAAAATAGGGCCCAATGTGTGAGGCATATTTGCAAAGATTGACTTGCGTATTATAAAGGCATAGTTATCCCAAACATAACAAGCTTTAGCTCTAAAGTAAATAGGTAGATAGATAGACAAAGCGATTGTATGGCTTTAGAAGTTATGAAATATAGTGCACAAGTTATGCGGCCACTTTTATGATACTGTTATTGTGCCTTAAAACTTGATAAGCTCAGTCTTTATTTGCTTTCATTATATTAACAAGAACAAACTGAATAGTCTTCATAAAATACCTTTTGTGTTCAACAAATTGAAAGTCCTATAGGTTTGGAATGACAGAATTTGTGAAAATAATAAATAATTAAAATTTTTAGTTCAACACTCCCTATACAGTAACAGAGTACATTTTTTTTAACATTTTCATAGGTGGCATTTCTCACATTAGAAGACAGATCTGTTTTATAAATTATCAAAACATGTTGATAAATTAACTGTGAGCCACACCAACCATGCAGTAAGTGTCTGATATGTATTTCTGTCAGCTAAATAAATGTAATGTGTAAATGTAAAGAATTCAGTCGGGAATGACAAAACGCCCAAGGCAAATGTCCTGCAGACTAAATAGATCTCTGCAGGAATCTTTTTGTTTCAGCATTTGCATGGATGGACTGCTTGGGCTGATGGTTATCTCACATCATCCTGTCAGGCCAAGAGATCAAAATCACACACTGAACAGTCTCTGTTTAATAAAGGCAACTTGTGGCAGTTTACTTTAGACCTTTTCCACAGTCACATTTCCCACGACAAGCGTGGCTGGTTTATTCCAAGGTCAGATCTCCTGCTGAATGCATTATCCTCTGAGCTCCCATGTCAGCTGAATGCTGAGAGACAGAAGAATCTTTAACATTTGTGTTCATTTCAGTATTGAAGGCTGATTTTGCCATCATTTACTCACCGTCATGTTTGTTGGCACAAAAGGAGAAATTTTGAAGAATGTTCATGCTGTTCAAATGAATATAATAAACAGGGATTGTCAAGCTCTGAAACAACAAGCACAATAAGAAATAGAAGAACTGTACATTTGAAAAAACAAAAAACCCCAGCTTGGACATTCTGTAAAATGTCTTATTTTATGGATTATGCAAAAACAAAAGTAAAGGTGAGTAAAGGAGTGTTAATTTATATCTATATCTATATCTATATCTAAAGAACTTTATAGAAATAAAGTTAGCATCTAGTTAGTTTCCAGAAGTTAGCACAGTTTGACCAACAATTGTCTGTCAACTATTTTAATAACAACAACAACAACAACAACAACAATAATAATTATTATTAAATAGGTTTGTTGTATTGTACTCCTTTATTATATTTTACTACAGATGTGGTCAACTTGAATAGTACTTTTCAAGATACATGAGGACGCCAACAGCACAAATGACTGGCATCAATCATTGGGCAGTTTTAATTATAATAAGGACCAGAGAATATTAATCTTATAATCTTATTGTTATAGAGCCTCTGACTATTATTTTCACAAATCATATCTTCTGTCACACTACACTATTTGTAACCTATACCACTGATCTTTAATTCATTACTTCTCTATTAAAGCGTTACTCCACCCCAAAATAAAAATGTTGTCATTAATCACTTATTAATCACCCCCATGTCGTTCCAAACCCATAAAAGCTTTGTTCGTCTTCGGAGCACAATTTAAAGGGGTCATATGATGCTGCTAAAAAGAACATTATTTTGTGTATTTGGTGTAATGAAATGTGTTTATGCGGTTTAAGGTTTAAAAAACACATTATTTTCCACATACTGTACATTATTGTTTCTCCTCTATGCCCCGCCTTTCTGAAGCGCGTTGATTTTTACAAAGCTCATGGGTCTGAAAAAGCGAGGTGTGCTCTGATTGGCCAGCTATCCAGTGCGTTGTGATTGGCCGAATTCCTCAAGCGTGTGACGGAATTGTTACGTCCCTTACCATATTGTGATGCCTGCGGCAACCACATGTGACGACCCTGGGCTGGACTCCGCTTCGTCCACGGTGAAAGCCGATCCGGCAATCAACAGCACGAAGTTGAAGTATTTACTCAGCGACCAGCACGGATCAGCTCCAGGAATGACGAAGCGATATCGTCCTCTTTTGGAAGGCCAAACAAAGTAGTTTCGCTTTCACAACGAAACACACAGCGCCTTCACGTCATGGCGGCGGCGGCAACAATACTACAGCGAGAATAAAAGTTACGCCTTCTTTCTTTGCGTGAACATTTGGGCGGCGTTATGCAAATCATCCCACATAGTGAGGTAGATATGTGGGGGCGTGTTAGAACGAGTCGTTTTAGGTAGGTGTGGCTGACTCTTAACTTTTATAAAGAATATCTCTTTGGATTTGAGACTTTAGTCTTTGCAACTTTACAGATCTTCTTTATGCACCAAGAGCTTGTAACACTCCAAAGAGAAAGGAAAAATTGAAATCGCATCATATGACCCCATTAAGATATTTTGGATGAAAACCGGGAGGCTTGTGACTGTCCCATTGACTGCCAAGTAAATAACACTGTCAAGGCCCAGAAAAGTATGAAAGACATCATCAAAATAGTCCATCTGCCATCAGTGGTTCAATCTGAATTTTATGAAGTGACGAGAATATTTTTTGAACGCAAAGAAAACAAAAATAATGACGAACGAAGCTTTTATGGGTTTGGAACGACATGGGGGTAAGTGATTAATGGCAAAATTTTCATTTTGGGGTGGAGTAACCCTTTAACAAACGACATTGTATTTATGACTTATTTCTTGATCAGTTAAAGGTTAAGTGTGTAATTTCGTCTCCACTAGGGACTGTGTTCAAACAGGTTTCCTGAACACTTCCCTGTCTGTCACTGGCTGGGCAAAGAGATATTCCCACCTCAAACTCATGCCATTGGTTGAGTCAAACAAACAAACAACTGTTTCGTTTTTATTTTTTGAGGGAATCAATCAAATGTTGCATATTAAGCTGGGATAAGAAACTATAACATTGAATTAACATTGAAAATTGAAAGTATAGTTAATTGGAAGCATAGATATAGTGATTGTATGTTTTTGTAATTGAATCTTAAGAGGAGTGTATGTGGGAGTATTTGTTCACAAACAGCTCAGTTCAGTCTATTTGTCAGCCATAATTTATATTATAATCAGTTTTGCAATATTGCTGAGCTGTAAGCCACAGAATATTGAAACAAGCAGTTTATCATAAGCAAGTAAGCTGACCAATCGAAATCCATATGCTGCTTGTCATTACCTTTTCTAATTATGATGTAACTTATAGGTGCAGAATGATTTTGATAAAAGCTTTAATTCTTCAGATAAGATTTCTGTATCATATGCAAAATGGGCGATAAATCATAGGGAAAGAGTTTTGAAAGTGGGAGGTTGAGATAAGCCTGAATGTTTGTTTTTGAAGAAATTCTTGGCATTTGTGAAAACAAAAGTTTGTTTCAGGAAATTATTCTTGGAATCAAACAGAAGTTATACTCACCTCACCCTCACCCTCACCCTCATTTGATTCCTCATTTGAAACATAATTTTTTTCCATGGAACACAGAAGTTGAATTATAGTTGAATTACACTGAAGAATATAGCATTATTTACATTTAAAATAAAGTAATCTGAAATTTAGGATATTCACTGCTTCTGAATATTCATTACCATTGAATATTCATTATTCATTGGATTTAATTCTAATATCAGTCCAATTGCACAGAAAAGAGTGACCTCCTTCTGTGTTTCACAAAAGGAAGTCTTACAGGCTTGAAATTACATGAGGTTAAAAAAAATGATTACAGAATTTACATTTTTAGTTGAACTAACTATAAATGTAGATCCTGTCCCTGCAATATTTAAGCCTTTTTTAACACATTGCTTTAATATCTCTCTACTGATTGATTCTCACCACTGAATGCAGTGATGGCCCTGACTGTCTCACCAGGTAACAGGATCCATCCAGTGACCCGCTGAGTGATGATGTTGAGAGGTCTTGTTTGTCACTGTTTGTTATTCTCCACACAGGATGCAGCTAATGGCCTGCACATACTCAGATCACACACCAACTGTGACACACACATAGAATACGGACAGGTAATGACAGCTTTTTAAGTAATCACAAATAGATGGGTACATGAAATTGGATATGTTACACTTTGTGCTTATTTTCTATTTCAGATGTAATGCTTCCTCTGTGAGATTTCTACATTTCTAAACCACATCACATTGCAAAATTTATAATAGCGGCCTTCAGAATTAGTGGCTGAGAAACTGTTGCAAACTTTCTGAAATTTAACATTGCTTCACTCTGCACATGAAAAACCTCATGCATTCATAATGCCAGTCAAGAGAATACATTTTCTCTTTTACAGATTTATTATTTGATTTATTTGTTTTTGCATGTTACAATAAATTGTAATATAATATAATATAATATAATTGCATCATGTGTTAAAGCATCAACCTCTGAGGTTTCATTAAAAATATCTTCATTTGTGTTTTGAAGATCTTATGGGATTGGAACAATATGAGGCTAAAAAAAACTCAATCCACTAATCTCGGTGATTTATTGCAGCATGTTGAGGGATTGTCATATTAAACCCGGCACCGATCTCACAAAAAAAATAACTATTTTATGAGATGATGATTTTGTAAGAATTTGCATGATGTGAATCATTCAGAAACGTACGTTTTTTAAAAGAAAAAAACGTAAGCATGAGGGTCCCTACCCTAGTGAAAAATAATCAGACTAAAATGTATTTGAAATACATTTATTTCATGCTACGTATACAAATAGATTTACATATTTATTTACTTAATACAAAACTTTTAGTATACTAAACTGGTTTACTTATAGTCTGCTAAATTGGCACAACTAGTGCAGAAGTAGTGCTGAGGTCCAACTAAAGATTCACTGAAGTATATTTGATTGTGCTAAAGTGGAACTATTGCAAGTATACTCTAGGTACACTTTAAATATCTCACATTTAAAGACTGATATTATAAAGATCATACAATTCTCATCAACAGTGACATTAAAACACATTTTAGGCGTAATATTATTAAGAAATGTGCATTGCGCACAAGTAGTACTCCAAATAAAGTTTAATTATAATATTTATATCAGTAAGTCTTGAGCGACATGTCAGTAAATATGTCAATAGATTTGAACTATACTTAGTATGAAATAAATGTATTTGAACTATATTACGTTTTTACTAGGGTAACCCCACTCCTAAACATAACCGTCACTGGGGCATGAACATATTTCACGAAAGCAGACAAATACAAATTTGTCACTAATTAGACAAAATATTAAATAGTTACAAGCTGTGATTGTGTTGGCTAAACCCTAGTGCTATAAGCATATTCCTACATTAAAGAACAGACCAAACCTCCACCATTCACAGGATGTTTACAGTACAGTTACAGACTGTTGCCTCTGAGTCTGAACCATCCCAGATTACCAGGCTGGGTTATTGGCCTATCTTAATGTTTATGAAGAATGAAGATTTTTAATATCTTTTTTTTAATGTAATTTTACCTCAAGTTTAGTTATTGGAAACGTATAATGACCAATTAGAATTCGGTTGTAAAACTAACACCGTAAGAAGTTTAGGTGTTAATATACATATATGTCTACAGCATGTGCAGTGCCTTTTGTTTTGATTAATCACTGAAATGTGAAGTTTGTTTGAAGCAAGTTGCCAGCTGTGGTCTTTAAAACTTCAGTGAAATTGGAGGCCCATTTGCTCAGATCCAAAATTCTCTGGCAACAGAAACATAATTTACGTTGTTTAAAAATGCTTTAGTTATTTTCCTGTTGCACTTTTAATTTAAAGAGAGCTTCAATGTACCATCGACGCAGCCATGAAATGTGCATTATAACAGCGTATATTTTTCTCTGGGTGGGTTATAGACCATTTGTAAGGTATTAATGACAAAAATGAAAGGATTCCAAAGTGTGAGGTGTGAAAAGTTCTGCCCAAAAACAGAGTCAGGCACAGATGAGATCTCTGGAACAAACTTGTACCATATAGTGCCGTTCTCCTTACACAGCCAATGAAATATCTACCATTTATTTACACTTCAGCTTGACGTAATATGTCTAAAACGGTGCCAAAACCATCGGAAGTCAAGTACAACATGTTAACTACATGCAAATCACATCATCACTTACGTTGGCACAACTGAACGATATTGATTGTAGTTGTCGTCTTACAGGCAAGGCAAGGCAAGTTTATTTATATAGCACATTTCATACACAATGGTAATTCAAAGTGCTTTACATAAAAGAAAAGAAAATAATAATAATTAAAAAAAAGTCACAACAATAAAACAAGGAATTTAAAAATGTAAGAGGTTTAAAATTAATTTAAAACAGTTAAGAATAGAAAATGATTATACATAAAATATAGTGCAATCAGTTCGGACTGTCAGACTCTGTTTCTGTCATGTGTGTGTGTGTTTTGCTCCCGATGTGCCTTCCTTGCCCATATTTGGTATTCTTCCTGTTCCTGCTCCCTGATTGTTTCTAATTTGAGTCCTAGATCTCCTCATTTTGAACAACTTTGCCTCTACGGCCAATGCTGTCAATCAAACTGGTCATTACATATTCAAGATTATTTAAAAAAACTACTTTTGCGAACTAGTCCTAGGTTTTTTGTTCAATCTCGATCAAACCACTGCAGTAATATTCTCTGGACACTCTAGATCAATAATTATCAAAAAAATGTAGAATTTTGTCCTTTGGTTACTTAAAACGGGCTCATTTAGGAAAGGGGTGTGGCCAGATATACCCTAAAGCCTATAAAACCTAAACAAAAACTCAAAACTTTACGAAACTTGGTGACAACATGTGACAGAAGACACTAAACAAGCATGCAAAGTTTCATGAAGATCGAACTGTAGGTGGTGCTATAACAGTTGAAAAGGCCTCAAAAATACAATATTTTTATTGAAAATGACCTCAAATTACAGAACATGTACATATATTCATAAAAACACTAAATATTCATATCACATGATAGATCTCCTCATTTTGAACAACTTTGCCTCTAGGACCAATGTTGTCAATCAAACTGGTCATTACATATTCAAGATTATTTAAAAAACCTACTTTTGCGAACTAGTCCTAGGTTTATCGCTCAATCTCGATCAAACCACTGCAGTAATATTCACTGGACTCTCTAGATCAATAATTATCAAAAGAAATTTGAATTTTGTCCTTTGGTTAGCTATAATGGGGTAATTTTAAAAGGGGCGTGGTCATATATACCCAAAAGCCTATAAAACCTAAACGAAAACTCCAAACTTTACGAAACTTGATGAAAACATGTGACAGAAGACACTTAACAAGCATGCAAAGTTTCACAGAGATCTGACCATAGGTGGCGCTGTAACAGTCATAACTGTCAAAAATCATCATATTTCTTTGGTAAATTACCTGCTTTTGCCAAAAATGCTATTTTTAATCAAAGAATTAAGTGGTTACAGCCATGTTAACAAAATCTTTTTCCTTATGTGCTTAAATGCCTTAACTGCTTGAACCCCGGTAATCGCTGCTTGCAGCTATATTTTGATTTAAATTCTAGTTGAAGTGTTCTCCTGCGTCTCCTCGTTCCTTCCTCCCCAAGTAACCGTGACATGGACATTGCACAGTGCTCATTCAATAAATGCACAGCTAAACAGATGAGTTTTGAGTCTGCGTTTAAATGTGACTTTTTTAGCACATCTGATCTCTTCTTGGAAGCTGATTCCAACTGCGGGCGGCATAATAACTAAAAGTGGACTCCCCTTGTTTTGTGTGAACCCTTGGTATTTCTAACTGATTCGATCCTAATGATCTGAGTGGTTTGTTAGGTTTATATTCAGTGAACATATCTGCTATGTATTGTAGGAAACCTTTTCCTTGTCGAAGCAGAGACCAGGAGACTCTTGGGTATCTTCAGCAGAGTACTTTATTGAGAACACTCTGTGTGGCGCTGCAGTCATCAAAAGTCTGACTAAGGCAGTAATACATTGTAGTTTATATACATTTTAAGGGGGCGGGATACATTCAGTAGAGGTGGAGACAATCTAACCCATAGCATGCAAAGTAAGTACAGGCAATTAGCCCGACACCAGGATTTTCCCAGCCTTGATCTCATCAGCATAACAGTGTCATTCAAATGCATAGGTGCTAATCCAATCAGTCTGAAAGTCCTAATTCAATCAGTATAACTACTCAAAGATTGGGGCACAGGCACCAAGACCAATTTCAAACAAAAGGTGATAGTCTCAGTAATCTGGTTCATTTGACTAACAATAAGAGAACAGGAACAGACAGAAACCTCTTCCTACACTTTGCTTAAGATAATCATTTGTCTGATGTAATTTACCTTAAATGTTAAATACAATGTACTTCACCTTAGTTTTTCATGTGATGCTATGTCAGAACATAGGATCAGCATATTTTAAACAGATTCTTAAATTTGTAATCCCACAATTCCCCCTTTGAGAGCTCTAATAACTCTCACAAAATACAAATTTAGACACTTAAAAGTTCATTCTTGTAACCTGTGATCGTTACAGGCACATAGCACTTGCTTTGTGTTGATTGTCTGTAGTGACGAACGGCATGTTTACACAGAAACAAACATGCAGCTAGGGTCCGTGAAGTTCTTACGGGTAATAGTCTTTTCTGGTTGGAACTGTCATTTCCTCGTGATGCGCGTGGGTCATTTGTTGAATGAAACACTTGAGACTGTGGACGCATAGATAGTACACCAGTAGGAAAAACAACAGCAGAATTGCTATTAGCAGTATTTGTTGTAAAAGACTGCAAACGGGACAGCCATCAAGTGGTATCTGCACAGAGTAAGAAAGAAAACAAAAGACGACAGAGCAGTATTTGTTGTAAAAGACTGCAAACGGGACAGCCATCAAGTGGTATCTGCACAGAGTAAGAAAGAAAACAAAAGACGACAGAGCAGTATTTGTTGTAAAAGACTGCAAACACTAGGGTTGTATCCTTTGTTCGATCTGAGTCTGCTATTGTTGTTCCTTCTTTCCCAATTTCCTAATTTCTGCGACACCTAAGGAACAGTGAGGTAAGGATGGACTAGTGGATGGGGGAAGTTCTTACGGGTAATAGTCTTTTCTGGTTGGAACTGTCATTTCCTCGTGATGCGCGTGGGTCATTTGTTGAATGAAACACTTGAGACTGTGGACGCATAGATAGTACACCAGTAGGAAAAACAACAGCAGAATTGCTATTTCCTTGATCCACAGCCAGGGTTTACCTAACAGGTTTCCGAACCATGAAGACTTATATCTTAAGTCATCTGGTGTAATTTTGCTGAAAGATCAATAATGTCAATCTTGATCATGTTGATGGATGACTGAAGTTCCCGTATTTACAGTGTGACACATGAGTCCAGGTTTTCCTTCCCTGACACAACACTGCAGCTGCTTTAATCAACATCACTTGATGTGGTCTGTGCCACTTAGGCTCTAACGGCTTGTTTCTGAATTAATTTATCATGCAACAAACAACTCCAATTCTGCATTATCTATGGGAGTTTCTGTTACTTCACTCGTAGGTGCGTTTGAACGTATAACACAATTATGAGTAATATCTCCTTCATCCTCTAACACAACTTCAGTCATTGCAGACATCATACATGAGGATGGGTTTGTGACTGACACACGCTGTAAAACAATGTTCGGGGCTGTGAGGGTTGTTAACCAATTTCTCCAGGTGACAGAAGTGACTTTTGCTTGATTCATTAGTGCGGACACTGCATGAGGGCATCTTATGTTTACAGTCTGTCTGTTAGCCAATTTTGTAGGAATTACTGTAATTTCTGCACCTGTATCAAGCAAAAAGTCAATCTCTTTCTCTTGTATGCTACCTTTCACAAAAATTATTTTGTCATTGTGATAGATTACAGGGGAAATTAAGCACTCACAGCCCTATCAGTTAACACCTGAGCAAGCTGCTCCAACAGTTCGGTGAAGTGGGGAGGGGCTGCTTCAGAGTAGTAAGTAGACTGAGTAGGAGCTGAGTAAAGCTGTTAATTTCTCCTAATATCTTCTTGCTTTTCCTACACTCTTTCATCCAGTGTTCAGGTTTACCACAGTAATGACAACTGCCCTCCCTCTTAGGATTTTTACGTTTCTGTCGGTTCTCTGTATTGACCTGAAAGGATACTGCTGCAATCTTTACTCTGGCTTTAACATCAGAGTCTCTTTCCCATGTAGATAACCTGTCCAAGTTGTTTTGCAAACTTCCAGTGGACCAGGTTAGATCTAAGAACGGCAAAGCAGATCTGTACTCTGATAAAAGGCAGTCAAACCATGCTCGAACTAGTGGTCCTTTATGATCCAATACCTTCTCTGGAGTGTCAGCTATTCCACTGTATGCTGCAGCTGACTGACAAACCTTTCAGTGTATTCACTCACAGTTTCTTCTTTAATTTGCACACAATTAGTGATTCTGGACCAGTCTATTTTGGGCCCCATGATATTCTTTAGAATTTTCAAAACACCTTCTCTCAAATCGCCTTTACTGGCATGTTGTAGTTCAGAAGTAACAGCAGACTCAAAACTGTTGAATTCAAATTCAGTTAGAATTTGTGACATCAGCTGTGTGACTTCTACTAACGACATGTCATAGAGACGCATTTTGCTGATCAATGCTCTTCTAAATTCAGAAAAATTTGTGCGTGCTGAGGGTAAGCTCTGGGATATTCTCTCTATATCTTTAGGTCCTAGTGCTTTGGCAACAGTTTGTACTTGGACAACAGAAGAGTTGGGAGGAACACTTTCAATTCCCTCAATTCCCTGAGATCTACTCCTAGCTCCACATACCTTCACTGAATCTACAGGCACATCAGTTACTGATTGGATGAACTAGTGAACTACATCGGTTTCAAAGAAAGCTTGTAAGTCAGGATAATTGTTATCAGGCTGACTAATTTCTTCCACATCAGTTTTTGCTGCAGCTTTGTTGCGGTTCAATTTCTTAGTCAAAGAGGATACTCTAGCACGGAGCTCTTTGTTCTGTTCCTCTAGCTTTAAGTTACGCTGAGACTGTTGTGTATTTAGCGCTAAACCAAATTCTCTGTGGCAGCAGATAATGCCTTTCATATTGTTCTTGCGAATACATGCTCCTAGTACCTTTTTACACTCATCTACAGACCAAGTCTTGTCAGGATGGACCTCATATTTCTGAGTTAGTTCTTGTCTAACTTTCCCCGGGACTATTAGGTTCATTTGCACTCCTAACAGTGATTTGAATTCGCTATCTGACCACAAAGGAGTCGCGAGACCACCTTTTTCAGTTGTGGGGATCAGTCTAGCATTCTTTCTAAACATTTTGTGAGTTTCTTTGTTACCACACAATCAAAACACTAAAACTTCTCTGATCAACAGAGGTACGCTTGTTAACACATCAACTATTGTTAAACTTCCTTGGCAAAGCAGAGGATAACAAATTTGCTAGCACTTTACTCTAAACTTCCCTGCTTAAACAGAGGGTAACCAATTCTTCTCTGCCGAAACAGAGGGTAACAGATATTAACACGTAATGTACAGAAAGATTCAGTATGGAACTTACTCAGATCTTTGTTGAGCTTGAAGTTTCAATCTGGATTCAGGTGAGGAGCTCTATCCGGGTCACGGCACCAAAACTGTAGGAAACTTTTTCCTCGCCGAAGCAGAGACCAGGAGACTCTTGGGTATCTTCAGCAGAGTACTTTATTGAGAACACGCTGCGTGGCACTGCAGTCATCAAAAGTCTGACTAAGGCAGTAATACATTGTAGTTTATATACATTTTAAGGGGGAGGGATACATTCAGTAGAGGTGGAGACAATCTAACACATAGCATGCAAATTAAGTACAGGCAATCAGCCCGACACCGACATTTTCCCAGCCTTGATCTCATCAGCATAACAGTGTCATTCAAATGCATAGGTGCTAATCCAATCAGTCTGAAAGTCCTAATTCAATCAGTATAACTACTCAAAGATTGGGGCACAGGCACCAAGAGCAATTTCAAACAAAAGGTGATAGTCTCAGTAATCTGGTTCATTTGACTAACAATAAGAGAACAGGAACAGACAGGAACCTCTTGCTACACTTTGCTTAAGATAATCATTTGTCTGATGTAATTTACCTTAAATGATAAATACAATGTACTTCACCTTAGTTTTTCATGTGATGCTATGTCAGAACATAGGATCAGCATATTTTAAACAGATTCTTACATTTGTAATCCCACGGTATTTAGGTCCTAGGCCATTTAGTGATTTATAAATGAGTAAATGTACTTTAAAATCAATCCTAAATATAACTGGAAGCCAGTGTAAGGACCTGAGGACTGGTGTGATATGCTCAGATTTTCTGGTTCTAGTCAGAATTCTGGCAGCAGTGTTCTGGATGAGCTGCAGCTGTCTAATGGTCTTCTTCTGAAGGCCGGTGAGAAGACATTACAATAGTCCACCCTGCTGGTGATAAAGACATGAACAAGTTTTTCCAAGTCCTGACTGGAAACAAAACATCTAATTCTTGCAATGTTTTTTAGATGATGGTATGCTGAATCACACCAAGATTCCTGACTTGCTTTTTAGTTGTTAGACCCCGAGAGTCAAGGTATGCATTCACCTTGAGAACTTCATCTTTGTTTCCAAATGCAATGACTTCAGTTTTTTCCTTGTTTAACAGAAGAAAGTTACATGGATACTCTAGATGACTACAGGCTAAGAGTACTTGGCTTGAACATTATTTTAGTCTATTTGAAAAAGCAGGCAACAGTGTATTGTGTTAGAGGACTGCTTTCATTAACATTGCAGCTCGGCATTCTAGCAGCAAAAGCAATCTATCCCATATGTTCCCTTGCATGAAATGATAAGCCATTTCCCAATGGAGAAGTTCTGGAGACAACCCAGGCTCAACCAATCATCTGTCAGATGGGAAACCATGCATCATAATAAACATCTTCAGCGGTGCCAGACCTATTGATAGTCTGAAATTGACATTTCCATCCATGTATAGTAATTTTAGGATTAGAGGAAGGACTGATTTATGCCTATTAATGAAGAGACTGAATCCACCTGGCTGCTTCAAAACAGAAAAGATGGTGTATGGGAAACAGGTAAATTTAGCTCAAAGGGAATCATTTAAGATTTTAAAGGGAATTTTGGACAGAATCACTGTTTTATGGCTGATCACTGAGACAGCCAGTGATTCATTGAACGAGCCGTATAACATCAACTCTGCAATGGATATTTATATCCAAAATATAGTGAAAACACTATATTAATTAGCACAGTAACAAGATCGGCAGTTTAAGACATTAACTTGTAAGCACAAAACACAAGATACTTCTCTTTTCAATATAAATAAGGCTTTATTGGATAAATCTAAGACATATAAACTAATCTAACACATAAACACACGCATTCACACAAGTTGCAGAAAGACAGAAAGTCAGCAAATAATTAGTTTAAGAGAATGAAAATGTGAAATCCCAAGTTTACAGCAATATGTCTAATTGCAAAGACCTAAACAACCATCAATCACTTAATTAACCCTCGCATTGAGTTCCTCAATGAGGTTAAACTTTATATTAAATGCAACAGTTCAGCTAGGATCTGGAGGTACTTGCGTTGTGTGCGCGGTTCCCTTCCTTGTCTGGTTGCCGAAAGGGGTTTCCCGAGGTCGCTGATTGGCTGGAAGTTCAGTCTTGGGAAGCCAGTGGTTGGGCGTTGGCTGACGACGCAGAGTTGTGGATTGAAGTTGAAGTTTTAGACGGCACTCTTTCGGAGACATCTGGCTAGTGCTAGGATCTGATTTATGAACATCCTGTTGTCTTGGGCCTCTGTGGAATTCGGCTCCTCATGTTTCAACCATGTTTTGACCAAATCTTAGATTGTCTGATTCGGTCTGATATCCTACAATGGACATATCCTCTGTAACGTATTACTGAATGATAAAGCAAGAAAAGGTCAAGTGACTCTCAACTGGTGGGTTGCAACCCAGAAATGAATCTGATAGGATCGCAGATAGCAGGGAAAAAACAATGCAAATGTAAATAGTAACATTTATTGTGCATAAATGGAATGGCAAAATTAATAGGTGTAGTAAATCAGCTCAAAAGGGAAATATTTATGACTAATTATAACTGGTTATGATTAATAATAAATATTTAGATTAGATCTTAGAATTAACTTTAGCAGAATCAATATTACAATTATTTGATCTGTCCGTCCACCGAGCAGACAATATAATAATTTATCAATTCAAGGAAAGATTATTTTCCTGGCCAAGGACTGTTTGAAGTCAGACGGGGAGATGCGAGTGGTGGAGCTGTTCAACATCTCCTTGATAGTGAGAGGAACCATTGACAATTTAGCATCCATATAAATGTGTGATCTGGGGCCAGGACTGTAATTTATATGCAAATGTCAAAGGCTAAAAGGGGTCTCTTAAGCCATAAACCCCAAAGACCATCCATGATTTTAAGCAGACGCTACATAGGCTTATAAACATTTTAAAGCAAGCAGAAAAGGCTTCCCATATCCTTTGTTGTTCATGTCAAAGGTCAAGCATTCAATCAAACTGGTAAAATCTAGATGCCAACAAGAGCAGGTGTGTGACCATGACATGCCATTATGCTCAAAAAACAAGGAACAAGACTACAAAAATATTAAATATGGGATCATTCGCAATGAGAATAAACATTGTTTTTGCCAACCACAATGTGAAATGTGAAATACTAATTGTTGAGAGCATGAAACCAGTGAACTTCAACTGAAATTTAACCAAACACTATTAACCGCATTGATGTGTTGTTTATGCATTAATAGTTAGTCTTCACTTTGGACTACAAGGGCCCTATTTTAACGATCTAAGCACATGGTCTAAAGTGCACGGCGCAGGTACACTCAGGGCATGTCCGAATCCACTTTTGCTAGTTTAACGACGGGAAAAAGGTCGGCGCGCCTGGGTGCATGGTCTAAACGGGTTGTCCCTATTCTCTTAATGAGTAATGGGTGTTTTTTGGGCGTAACGTGCAATAAACCAATCAGAGTCTCATCTCCCATCCCCTTTAAAAGCCAGTTGCGCTCGCGCCATGGTGGGTTCTCTATTTACATGGCGGAATGTAATTTTTCATTTTTAAAAATGTTTGTGTGCTGCTGCGCTCTTTAAATAACAAAGAAAAAATATTGCGCCAGACTTTAGCCCAGGTTTGAGTTGGTCTATGGCGCAATCTATTTTCAGTTCCTCAAAATAGCAACGCGCCAACAATGAGCCTGAACACTACTTTTTTTTAGACCAGCACGCCCATGGGCGCACAAATGGTCGCAAATGCATTTGCTATTTAAACAACGAGGTGCAGGACGGGAAAATGAGAACTGCGTCGGGCTAAAACTAGCAAAAACACTTGCGCCGCATTGCGCCGGGTGTATGATAGGGCCCCATTAGTTAGTTCTGCAGTTTGTTGGCTGAGCAAGTCATACAGTTCTTACACTGATTACTGCACACTGTTTAATGATTTTAATTATTTTTCTTTGTAAACATGTTCTAGATGGACATTTTGCTTTATCAGCTTCTCATGCCTGTCACTGAGAAGTCAAAAAAAAAAATGCTGTCGGATTAGACAGATGAAACTTTATTGAAACTAAGGCTGTGTTCACACTTTGCAGATTTTCTAAGATTAAAACAAACTCTGGTGTGATTGCTCAGTTAGTGTGGTTTATTCAAATCAGTGTGAATGCTGCCATCCAAACCTTGGTGTTCGGAGGAAATTAACTATGGTGCAGTCGACTGAAATATGAACGCAATATGGGCCAAATACATCTAAACAAACCAAAACCCATTACAGTTCAGCACAGGCATCAGAACTGCTGTCTTCTTGTAGCAGATCAATTTCTGATGCTGTTTTGACTCTGTTACACATTTTATAAGCTCTCATCTGGTAAAAATACCACAGTATGTACAAACAATGAGTGGATTTATTCCATTTTGGGATTTGATAAGTTGTTCATTTAGATGTTCATAGCAAAAATACATCATAAAAGCTGTCTAATCAGGTTGTGAACTTATCTTTGTGCCTTTTCGTGTGTGTGTGTGTGTCTTTAAGTTTGGTGTTAAAAATTACAGCATAAACGCACTTCTCCTCATTTGGACATATGAAGAAAACAGTGCAGTGTTTAAAGGACATTTCTGTTGATTGACTTCACAAAGTTTATCGATATTTTGGTACTGATGTGTGAATGGTATCTTAACAGTAAAAAGATGGAACACCATTGCTTGTGTGAACAGCATATTTGTGTATTTAACAGAAAAGTGAATCTGGTCATTTTACAGGAATTTACAGTGTTTAATGTTTGAAACCAGCTAATGATTAAACTGCATCACTGTTTTATTGTCAGAAGTGCAGAAGCCGGTCTAAAAGGTTAACTTCTAGTCTGTATTTTCATTATAATTCAAATCAGACTAAAGCTACACAAGAGATCAGACGTGAATGCTGTATGTCCCCTGAGACGGCAGTGGAAGTTAGATGGGAATGAGAAGAGATGCCTTCTAATCATGTATCTGATTGATTAACTTGACTCCCAGGATAGAAGTGTGAAACAAAACAGCACACTGTCTCCACCCTGGTCAGCTGTTGTGTTCATGGTAAATGTGTTATTAAAGTGCACATAGAAGATGACATTTTTAATTTTTAGATATAATGGCTTTTTCCGTCTCAACTGAAATCCATTAAAGATGATTCTCCTGAGGACATTAGTGTCAGTCTTATCAACATTCTGCCAGCTATTCATGCTTGACAATTTCATGTTTGAGGTGTCTTAGAAAAAAATATGTTGCTGACAAATTCAGAAAGCAATGGTGTTACGTTGACAAATGGTAAGACTTTGACATTTAATGATGGATTAGTAGGCCTATTTAGGACTTGTTACTCAGTTCATGCATTATTCATTAATTTGTGCACAGTATATCATGGCAAAACAAAATTTGCTCTCTATATCCTGCTTTTTATTTGCCAGTGAGTATAAAAGAGAATAAATAGCACTCAATTTATATAGTGTTAGCAACCCAAGTAATGGGCTAAATTCCCAGTGAACTCACCTACTGATAAAATGCATTGCTTAAATGCACCAGACTTGGATCAAATCTTAATGAAGCTTTTTTTTGTTGTTGCATAGAACTATGAATTTATCAACAATAGGCTACATAAAAATGCATTGCATGTGTGTCAAAGTAAATGAGTCTCTAAAAATATCATATCAAATGTAAATGGTCATGTGTGGCTCTCACATTTTTATTGTGTTTTGGTGTTGGTTTAATTTTCAGTGACTCTTAGTTTGCCTCTCTTTGGTTTTCTTGCTTCCTTTGTCCTGTGTTCCCATCATCATTTGTTGCTATGGCGATTCATTGGGTTAGTATCACACCTGTTGGCTTTTTAGTTTGTTAGCATGTGTATTTATGTCCTTCAGTCTCTTCAGTTCTTTGTCGTTTGTGCATGCACATGGTTATGTTGCCTTCTATGGTTTGGATTATTTTGTCGGTTTAATAAAGTTATTGTGCTATTTACTATCTCATCCTTGTCTCTTTCATGGGCGTGTATCCATGACAGTGCCAACCCCACAAAAACATTATATTAATTTGTAAAAAGTTTGAAATACCTTGAAAAATATGTTTAAACTAAAATGAAAACATAAAAATAAATAAATAAAAAAAACTTTTTTATTTTAACTTAATGGTTACACCACATGACATTCTCAGAGAAATTAAAATTATTGTTGAAAATAGTTACTTTACATGAAACCCACATGAATCGGTAACTAAATACTTTATTATTTATCGTGGACATCTTTTTTTTTTTTTTGTAATTGGTTAAGTCCAGTTTACTTTTAGAGGCATTTGAAGACTAATGCAAACCATTCGAGTAGTTTTACATTTCCAGTAGTGTTTAGTTTTGGCTTGCTGAGCCAGTGTGCCCATTGTTTCAAACTGATTGAGAAGATTATCAGTCTGTAATCTGAATGTTGAAGTTTGTGTTAAAACGTTCCAGTTAAATGAAATGCATGTCAATATTTTTTTGAATACTTGGCAACAAGTTTATATTATAATTAGTTTGTTCCTGTGGAGCACATACTCAGCATCATTTTTCTGATACAACACTCATTCAGTGATTTAGTCAAGGCTTATTTTGTTTCAGCAGTTTTTTATCATTAGTTAATACTGACCAAGAAGAGAATATCAGCTTTGTAGGCTTTAATAGTAATGGTCAGTTCCTTGTTCATCCTGGCATTACTTCACAGAAATATTCCAATAAATGATATAGCAGCTGTGAAGACTTCCTGTACATTCAGTCCCCCAGAGAAAACGCACCGAATTTAAATAAAACAACATGATGTTTTACAACAATGTATGATACAGACAGAAAATGCAAATGTAGTTTTTTTTTAAAGCTTGTGTTTGCATTTGTTGTTGAACTGCATTTGTTTTAGAACTTTTAGAAATCATATATTTTCAAAAAATATGTACAGCTGTTTTACATCAGACATTCAATGAGATAAGAACCAGGGTTATTACAGTTAACTAACTGAAACTAAAATTACAACAACAAAAAAATCGATATACATAAAAAATTAAAACTAAAAATAGTTTTAAATATTAATAATAAATATTAATAATAAACAAATATTTTAAATTTAAAATGAAAACAGAAAATGTACAAATAAGAAACTATTCAAATTATTAATAAAAATTATAATAGTATCTTAATGATACTAAAATAACACTGATATGAATGTATTGTTCAGCAGGGGTTCCCAAACTTTTTTTTATGCTAGCAACCTCCTAAACATTTTAGAGTAAAAAATGCATTTGTTCTCTTTTATTTATCATTTTATTTTCTTTGTCATATTATTACATTGATTAGGTCTATATCAAATTTATTGTATTACGATATAAGAATGAATAAATCAATAAATTCAGTAAGTGAATCAAAATGATTAATTCATTGAGTTCATTCAGTAAAGGACTTGTCAAAGTGATTTACCAGGCTGAAATTGTTTATTGCTAAATCTTTTTCAACAATTCATGATTAAAGAAACTGATTCATAGGAGTCATTTGCTCGTGAATCAGACTACATGGGTTTTGTTGTTTTTGCTTCCACTGCAGGAAACACGGCTGTGTAATATAAAACACTTGTGATCATTTGAAAAAAATGAGATTACAGGTTATACCCACCAACAAGTTAACTGAATTTGACAATTTCTATTTCTCAAACTTCTAACATAGCATTAAAATCACTACCATTCTCCCACGCTGAATCACTTCTCAGCATACTGTATTATTCAATGCAATGGCTATTCTGAGAAATGAGAACTGATGTGATGTGATATTGGAGAAGCATCAAGACTAACATAACCCGTAATAATGTTGAAAACAGGCATATTGTTTACCCTTGAACAGCAGACAGACGCATGTTCCTAACCTGCACAGAAGGCTGAGGTGAGACATTGCTCGACCTACTGGGTTTCAGAGGCATCACATCAATGGGCTTATTGTATTCTCTTTGAAAGAAAGGCCCTGACAAAATGTCTTGCCAGTTCATCCATTTGTGTGCCGCACAAGAGCCCCAGTGGGTTGCGTGCCCAGAATTCACTGTGCCTGTGCTGGACAGCACGTCTCTCCAATACCATTACTGTCTGAAGCATCCACATAAAACCTAGGTCTATTTACTATAGACTATTTCAGGGGGAAAACAGGGATGGAAGATTCAGTTCTGTCATAAAGGAATAATGCATGTTCACTGAGTTCAGGTAAATAACAAATCAAGACTCTCTGTTTTTTCCCCTTCCAGCTCAAACACTGTATGGATTTAGTTGCTTTTGTAGGCTTTTGATTACAGTTAATAATCCTGATCGAAGCTGACTGGTTCTTTAAAGCTGCTACTTTTTGATATAGATATTTTTAGTAGAATTTACATGAAAGTGTATTCCAGACTCAGATAGTTAAAGTCACAACGTAAATTGTGGGGCAGGGACTTATGTTTTTTTTTTGCGTCGGTTGTTGATTGGATGTTGAGACAGAGGCAGATGAATGTGAGATTGAAGGGTCGGAGTTAGTTTAAGCGGATTCAGTGATTGCAGAATTCTGTCATTTTCACTGGAAGATCCAGTTATGACATTTTGATAAAACATTACAAGGTCAAAAAAATAAATAAATAAAAATTAAATCTAAGGTATTAAGACATACATGATGGAGACATAAAAGGAGAACTAGGACAGTTCTATGAGATGAAGAAAAAAAACTATTTAACAATTTATTGATCCACAAAAATTAATCTACACAGTTTGGTCACAGGCCCCCTATTGTCCACAGCAATATTCAGCAACATATTAGCCTAATATGTTACCTGTAGTACATCTGCTGTAATGACAAAGTTTATTATTATTATTATTTTGTATATACTGTATATATCTTGATGTTTTAGCTTCCACCCCCCTCCCAGATCTAGATGGTAGCATGCTTGCAATTCAATCAGTGTGTACACAATGAGCAGGACTGATCGTAAATTTGACATTTAATGACTTTGGCAAACTCGATTGCTTTCATCGAAGTCTCTAGTGTGCAGGAGATCATTTCCACATTGCTGGCTACAGGCTGCCTGTCAGCAGTGCAGTGTGACAAGCAAGACTCTGTAATTGAGTTTCATGCTTTACTATTCAGAGTGTTCAAACACAGGGCAAAAACTTGAGAGGTTTAAGTATCATTTTGCATTCTCTGAATTATGTTACGTCTCTCTGATAGGAGAAAAACATTTGCACATGAACACAACCAAGATGATTGTACTAGTTAGTGTTCAGTGGCTGTTTTGCATGAAATTGTGTGTGGATTCAGAAGCACGAAAGCAGAAAGCAAATCTATTGTGACATAATGGACGCTTCACCGATATGAAGGTATTCAGACGGTCAGCCTGTCTGTTTACACAACTCTTGCTGCTTCATTTGCATCAAAGCTGTATACTGTCCTACTTCAATCTCACGCTCTAATGAGGTTGGTTGCTCAATCATCTTCATTTTTTCTCACATTAATGAATTAAATCCATCACTTTCCATCACTGAAGACTTTCTCTCTGTATCTTCCATTCTTTCCTCTTGCTGGCCTCTAAGAGAGGAGTGGTTGTTTTTCTTTTATGGTTTTGGGAACTCTTGCTCAAATTATATTATAATTTTTATTTAGCTGACCTCATTTTAGTAACCTAATCACTTTGATAATGGAACTTGGAACAATAAATATATATCCATCATTCCTTGGCCAAATGTTGGCACCAACATTCTTTAAAAGTTTGGGAAATGTAAACAAATCATAACTGTGGGATTGTTAATCCATTTCATCATGACCTAATCAGGCGCAATATGATAAGATTCCAACGACAAGCAATTTGTCTTCAATGATAGCAGAAATATTGCGCAATGTGACACAGTCACAGCCAATCACAAGATTTTTGCTGTTCGTTGCACAGCTTTGAGGAGCAAGATTTTGGACCAATGATATTTCAGTGGGAGGGGTTACCAAGTTCAAGACTGCAGAAATAGAAAACACTTTTTTTAAGCAGAAAGACTGAAATAGTATTTTCTCATAAAACATACACTACCAGTCAAAAGTTTTTGAGCCATACGATTTTTTATGTTTTTTAAAGAATTCTCTTCTGCTCACCAAGCCTGCATTTATTTGATCAAAAATACAGCAAAAGCGGTAATATTGTGAAATATTTTTACTATTCAAAATAACTGCTTTCTATTTTAATATATTTTAAAATGTAATTTATTCCTGTGATTTCAAAGCTGATTTTTAGCATCATTAGTCCAGTCTTTAGTGTAACACGATCCTTCAGAAATCATTCTAATATTCTGATTTGCTGCTCAAAAACGTTTATTATTATGTTGAAAACAGCTGAATAGTTTTTTTCAGGTTTCTTTGATGAATAGAAAGTTTAGAAGAACAGCATTTATTTGAAATAGAAATCTTTTGTAACATTATAAATGTCTTTATCGCCACTTTTGATGAATTTAAATCATTCTTGCTAAATAAAAGTATTAATTTCTATAATCCCCCCCCCCTCCCATACCCCCCCCCCCCTCCCAAAAAATACTGACTCCAAGCTTTTGAATGGTATAGTGTATAATGTAACAAAAGCTTTTTATTTCAGATAAATGCTGATCTTTGGATCTTTCTATTCATCAAAGTATCCTGAAAAAAATTGCTCAACTGTTTTAAATATTAATAATAATAAATGTATTTTGAGCAGCAAATCGGAATATTAGAATGATTTCTGAAGGATCATGTAACAAAGAAGACTGGAGTAATGATGCTGAAAATCAATATATTCAAATAGAAAGTTATTTTAAATAGTAAAAATATTTCACAATATTACTGCTTTTGCTGTACTTTGGATCAAATAAATGCAGGCTTGGTGAGCAGAAGAGACTTATTTAAAAAACATAAAAAAATATTTCTGTTTAAAAACCTTTGACTGGTAGTGTACTACAATGACTTTTGTTGTTTTTACAACTTTGAAAAAAATATATATTTTTTACAGTGTACTAGACTGGATGTGATTTAGGATGCAGCTCAAATGATAAAATATCCTGTTGTTTGTAAGTTGTCATGGTTTTGGCAGGATGGTTAGGACAAGAACTCATATTTATTTGAAAGAAATAGCTTTAGCATCTGGTGTCAACAATTTTATTTGTGAGAAAGAAAAAAAAATAGTATAATACACAGAACATTTTTCTGCATGGGTGGACAGGGAACATCCATGTTTCTATGATATTCCGGTACCTGAAAACGACTCAGGCCCCTTCTTCAATGTAAGTCTAAGGGGGTTTTCCCCTGTTTTATCATTCTAGACCCTAAAAGTCTCAACACTTTTACAAAAAACAGCAAAGCTATCCTCTACAAGCTGAACGATTTGCAGTATTATTCATGTTTGTAACACAAACACTGCAGGGTGAGATATGCACCAAGGGTTTTGAAAGCATCCCTCCCATCAACATAGCTTTTATCATCATTATCATCTTAAGAGCAAAGCTGTCTGCAAACAATATTTTTAAAATAGTCTTGACCTCTGCTGTGACCTCTCTGACCTTGGCAGTGCGTTCAGTCTCAGATGATGCTCTCTCAAACCAGCTGGAAAGTTGTACTTGCCAAGAGTGACAGTTCACTGTCCCACTGAGTAGACATCATCTAAAGCTGAGAAGACCCTTTGTTTCCCCACCATTAATGACCTGAAGATCTTTCTGCTTGAGTGTTCTCTGAGAATCTTTCATCCTCAGAGAACGTCAGAGAAGTCAGTGCTTTTGCCTACATATTTAAGCAATACTAATGTAGTTCCTTCAAAGAGCATCAAAGCCCCTCAAATAAATCATTTAAAGTCACCATGAATTTAAAATTGACTGGCCAATAGTTCCTCTCCTTCAGCAACCTGTCAGTCACACAAGATCACAGCAATTAGCAAACGACAACAATCCAATCAATTCCCGCCCTACATCACAATAGGAAAGAAAAGACAATCACAATTTCCATTTCTTCTTAAGAACAGAACAAAAGCTAACATAAGAGGGACCTGTTTAAAAAAAGTGTTCCTCAGAGTATGTCATTACTACTTCATTAATAAAAGCATGCTATGAAATAAGAGTGAGGCCAACATGGCTTTGATCATTGTTAAAAGGAATCTGAATGGTGTTCACCTCCATTTGTGCATGATGGGCCTTTGAACAATAGTAATGGTTTCTATTTTTAAACACTACAAAGCAGTCCATCAGATGTGCAGCCTGCTCCATCTTCAGGCTTTTAATGCTTTTAGCCGCTTGCTCTGTGGATTCAGGTTAAAGTTCATCTCACCAAAAGCAATACTATTTGTTTTGTCTAAAAAGGTTTATGAGATACAAGATATCTGGTATAAGGTATTTTTATACCTTGAGGTAGAATAGAGGCGTATATTTACTGAACTACACAAACAACTGAATGACTCAGTAAAACTCATTTGTGTTGTTTGTTTATTGAAGATGAGACTCACACAACCCTTTAAATATGCCTTTCATAAGCTTATGGTGGCTTTTTGAAACATTGTTTGAAACTGAATTCATTCTGATTTAGAAAAGCAGCATTTTTCCTGTTCTGTTAAATGCACTAAAATCTTAATTTGGTGCAAAAAAATCGAATCATTAGTTATTAAAAAAAAAATTATAAACAATTATAAAATACTAATAATGCCTCTAGGAACAGACTGCTTTTGTAAAACACTATGATAGACCATATCAAAAGGGAACGAAATTCATTCAAAGGCCACGATTTGTTGCGGTTTATGAAAGTGGTTAGACAGTAATATCCTCCTGACTACCAGCTATGTGTTACGGGTTGGTGAGGGACACACACACACACACACGAGGACGAAGGAAATAAACAAAAGGTATTTTAATAAACAAATCCAGGAGACAGGCAAGTACACCAACATTACATAAACGAGAACGGACTCTGACTAAGGGAAAACAGAGTATTTGTAGGGGAGCAAACGAAAGAACTAATGAGTTAATGAAACAGGTGAACGAAATGACAATTAGGGGCCAAAGTAAAACTAGGTCACAGGGGAACAGAAACTGAAAACACAATGAAAACTAAACATAACCCTAACATTACTCCCCCCTCCCGGAAGGCGTGTCCCGTGCCGTAACAGTACCACCGGGGAGGACTGGAACAGGATGGAGACAAGGAGAGCCTCCAGGGCGGATCAGGGAGCCATGGCGAAGCAGGCAGTTCGGGTCGCCATGGCGGAGCAGGGGCCTCGGGCGGCCATGATGGATCCTCCGTGGCCTTGGCTGGCTCGGCCACGGGTATATGGCCCCCCACCCAAAATTTTCTTGGGGAAATCTAGGAATCCTGGGGGTCACTCAGGAAGAGTGGGCTCTTGAGGGCGCTCTGGAGGAGCGGGCACCTGAGGGCTGGACAGGACCAGCAGAGGCGAAGGAGGCTCAGAGAAGCGTGTTAGTGCGGTTTCTGGGGTGAGGACGGGTGCCGAGAACCCCGGGGGCAGCGCCATGTCCATTATTGCCGCTTTACACGCTGGAGCGAGCTCTGGGGCTGGAGCCGACACTGGAGCCGACACTGGAACGAGCTCTGGGGCTGGAGCCCTCCCTGGGCTTAACTGGGGATCAGGAGCCCTCCCTGAGCTTAACTGGGGATCAGGAGCGTTCGGGGGCGGGAGCCTCCCTGGGGTTAACTGGGGATCAGGAGCCCTCCCTGAGCTTAACTGGGGATCAGGAGCCCTCCCTGGGCTATACTCGGGAACCGGAGCCCTTCCTGGGCAGAAGGCTCTGGTGGAGCTTCGGAGGACCACGGGGGATTTGGGGTTAGGCAGGCGGTAAGAGCCGTTGGAGTGGTATGTGGAGGTTCTCGACTTAAAAAATGTCTGGTAAAGAAAGTAACACATTGAATTAAACATGATATTTTGATGTAGAAAAACTTGTCTTGTAAAATGTACACCAACAATCAAAAAATATATATAGTTTTTTATATTATGCACACCAGACACTGAATATGGAATAGTTAACCCCAAATAAAAAAATATTTCATTTTGCTATTTAATATGTGGCTGTTAGCTTTTTTCTGAACTAAATATTATTTATAAATTCCCCATCTCGAGACAGAGAAGGTTTGAAATAAAAGATGTACAGTGAAAGGTGAAAGGGTACAGTGAGTGTTTTCATATACGGCAGGATTTTCATCTGCCCAACCATGATTGATTTCCGGTGAAAATAAAAGCAGCAAATCTTCAGGGTGGCGGAAGGGCACATCTCTTTCACAAGTCAACCGTAATAGATGTGACCATGAACATAGCATTAGAGTGTGTGTGTGAGTGTGTGTGTGTGTATTGACAGGCTGTTCCCTGTCCTCAGAGGCCCTGTCTTTCTCGCTGATTGAGAGGAGCTTTAATTAAGATAAATAGGCTGTGCTTAGTCATCTGTTTAATGCCAGGCCTGGAGAGTGAGTGCTTTATCCTCTTACAGGTTTACAGAGGTAATAGGGAATTATTGTTTTGGAGATGAAAAAGAAAATCCCATCAGCAGCTAACTTTTTGTTTTTCATCTAAACTTCATTAAGACAATGGCACCACTGCAACACTTAAATAGATTATAATGATTTGATGAATACACCTCTAGGTGGGCAGAAGTTTTATTAAAAGGTTTCTTTATTTTCCCCGGGTGTTTTTATAGCCCTTATTATTGTTCACATTAGAAGTTAATGAGCTTAACGTGATGTAGACAAGGAGGACATGTTGCCAAATCAACATCTTTGTTGGTCCTGGAAGAATATACTCATCAACTAATCAGATTCTAGGGTTAGGTAGGGTAGGGATATAATACTTGCACTGGATGCTTGTTGTGTGTCACAGTGTCTCAACTTAATTGAATCCATTACAATCATTGCAGTGTTTCAGTTGATGAACTTACACATCTTTGAAATGCTGCAGAGCTTTTTCAGACACTTTTTAAATGCACACTATTGTTCAAAAGTTCACGGTCAGAAAGATGTTGTCGTTTTTAATATATAAAATTTAAATGAATCATTTTATTCTGCCTTTCTGCACTTTCCGCTTCAATTATAAAATATTATAATCCAAATTATATATTCTTGAGCAGCAACAAATCAGGATATTAGAATGATTTCTAAAGGATCATGTGACATATATTTTTACGGGTCGGTGAGGGACACACACACACGAAGGAAAGAAGGAAATAAACAAAAGGTATTTTAATAAACAAATCCAGGAGACAGGCAAGTACACCAACATTACATAAGGACTCTGACATAACCCTAACATTACTCCCCCCTCCCGGAAGGCGTGTCCCGTGCCGTAACAGTACCACCGGGGAGGACTGGAACAGGATGGAGACAAGGAGAGCCTCCAGGGCGGATCAGGGAGCCATGGCGAAGCAGGCAGTTCGGGTCGCCATGGCGGAGCAGGGGCCTCGGGCGGCCATGATGGATCCTCCGTGGCCTTGGCTGGCTCGGCCACGGGTATATGGCCCCCCACCCAAAATTTTCTTGGGGAAATCTAGGAATCCTGGGGGTCACTCAGGAAGAGTGGGCTCTTGAGGGCGCTCTGGAGGAGCGGGCACCTGAGGGCTGGACAGGACCAGCAGAGGCGAAGGAGGCTCAGAGAAGCGTGTTAGTGCGGTTTCTGGGGTGAGGACGGGTGCCGAGAACCCCGGGGGCAGCGCCATGTCCATTATTGCCGCTTTACACGCTGGAGCGAGCTCTGGGGCTGGAGCAGACACTGGAGCGAGCTCTGGGGCTGGAGCCGACACTGGAGCCGACACTGGAACGAGCTCTGGGGCTGGAGCCCTCCCTGGGCTTAACTGGGGATCAGGAGCCCTCCCTGAGCTTAACTGGGGATCAGGAGCCCTCCCTGGGCTATACTCGGGAACCGGAGCCCTTCCTGGGCAGAAGGCTCTGGTGGAGCTTCGGAGGACCACGGGGGATTTGGGGTTAGGCAGGCGGTAAGAGCCGTTGGAGTGGTATGTGGAGGTTCTCGGCGTGGGGTGAGCTGGGGAGACGCGGCGCACTCCTGTGAGAGTTGGATGACGAGGCTTGGGAATATTCATTACTTCCTCAACTTCCATATCAGAGCTATTTAGGAATAGTACGAGAGTAATCAGCTCGATCAAAGGAAAATCACCCGTAGGGAGATCGCAGCGGATTGTTTCGTCATCCAAACCCAGCAGGAAGCACGCACCTAGAGCGGCGTCGTGCCAACTCGCCCGGTTGGTGAGCTCGAGGAAACCCTCCACATATCGCTCCAACCTCTGACCGCCTTGCCGCAAACCCCACAGCGCGTCCTCTGCTGCAGTCATCGTTGGGTCCGTTCTTCTGTTACGGGTTGGTGAGGGACACACACGAGGACGAAGGAAATAAACAAAAGGTATTTTAATAAACAAACCCAGGAGACAGGCAAGAACACCAACATTACATTAACGAGAACGGACTCTGACTAAGGGAAAGCTGAGAGTATTTAGGGGAGCAAACGAAAGAACTAATGAGTTAATTAATGAAGCACAGGTGAACGAAATGACAATTAGGGGCCAAAGTAAAACTAGGTCACAGGGGAACAGATAAACTGAAAACACAATGAAAACAGAACAAAACTAAACATAACCCTAACACTATGGAGTTTTGTCCACTGTAGAGGACATTATGTTTTAATGATTTCTCTGAGACGTTACATGTCACAGTTTTAAATCTAGATGTCTTGTACAGAGCACATTCAGGGCTTTTCAGAGATACCAAATGATTGGATGTTTCACCGTGACCACTCCCTATCTTTGGTCTTTAAAAATGGCTGACATTCATTTAGTGATCAAATGTTACACCCTAATGGAAATATGATCATATTTTGTAATTATCATTTAAATCTGAGTAATTGACAAATTGTTTGTCATAAATCAACATCTCAGGAAAATGTTATGGGGTTTCAAATCAAAATATGACCTGTTATGAAACAGGACATCAGTTTCATACATGTCCACTGTAGAGGACACCAGGACTTAAAGCATGTTTATTACACATTTTGGGAGACACAACAAATGAAGAGAAAAAATTATATATCAGTATTCCTATTAAATATGAGATATTATTATGAAAATCTTGCTAATTATTACTCCCATTATTGCACTTATTTGTTCATTCTATGTTGCCCCAAAAACCCATTAATATGCAAACTAGATACAGTTTATAGATACATTGTATATAATGGAAAAACTAGTTTATGGCCATTTTACACACATTTTGCATAAAGAAAAATGGTTTTTAAAAATATCTTTCATAACATAGTTGAGAATCATCTTTATATAAAGTTTGGTATAAAAAAATTAAAATTGATTTCTGGTTAAAACAAAAATCCCACTCTTTTTGCCTTTTCATGCCTTTTTATTTAAAAAAAAAACAGGACTTTTTAAAGAGGACATGGCAGAACATATGAAGAAAATATAATTTTTCAAAAATTTAATTTTCAAAAATGTTCTTATGCTCTAAACAACATGACAAAATACTAAATTCACAAAACTGTTTTTTCCTGGTAGTCTGGAGGATATGTCTGCCAAAAACCATTAGGTTTGGCAGCAACTGCAAAAATGTTCCCCCTTGAACCTTCTTGTCTTAAAAGGAAACAAAAACTAAAATAAAAAAAGGAAAAATTGTCCCTTTGAGATCTATGAGTGCAAAAATCACAGAGATCTGTGCTTTTGAAGCATGTCAAGCCTTTCTAGTTGAATTGGTCAAGTAAACTTTATGAAAATGACTGAAAGGCAGTTTATTTTTTAAGTATGTAAGATGATATTTGTTGCATTATTTGAGATTTATTATAACATATAGGGCAGACTGCAGCTAGTTTGTACACTTTGTACTCCAGTTAATATTCCCCAGAGTAGGTTTATGTATTTCCATATCAGAAACATACCTTAGTCTTATATCTACAAAAATACTGAATATTTAAACTGTTTTTTTTCTTCAGGGAAAAGGTATACTTCACTTAACATGTTTACCTTTTGTGACAACATGTCATGCTATTGGGTTAAATAGCCAATTATATATATGCTTGTCAGCAAAATGTATACAATAAAACAATTGTGAAACAAACAGATAAAATATTAAAAAATAAAAAATCAACATTACAAGGATGTTTTGGACAAGTAATACTGCAGTTAATGAAATGCATAAATGCATATCAATTTAAACAAAACTCGCCCCCTACAGTTTATGCATTACTTATTGCAAAATCACATTTTTGTGGGCTCAAATATTAAAACATAGAATAAGACATTGTCATATAGTGAACATAAGCTTTAAGTCTGAGAATTTTCACTGGGACAGCTTTCGCTATTAATACCTCAGACAAATCAGTTAATAAAGCCAAACAGACTGATGTCTGCGTACACTCTATTCATTTACACTAATCGGTCTCAATAGGAAGCACAGCAGACTTTCACATAGAGCTCTGGAATAATGTGGGAGGAGTGGGAATTTGGCATGCCTTCAGACTAATGAGACTTACATTTTCATTGAGATTATAGTCATAAATTCAGATGTAGAATTTTGGCACAGTAAATACAAGATTCACAAATACTGCCAAATTATATGTTGCATTTCTTTGGATCTCGGCATGATGTCTAGCTTTTGAGGATCTTTTGGTCTACTTCATTTTGTCAGGCAGGTCCTATTTAAGAGATTTCTTGATTGCGAACAGGTGTGGCAGTAATCAGGCCTGAGTGTGGCTAGAGCAATTGAACTCAAGTGTGATATACCACAGTTTTAACAGGGGGGCAAACACTTCTTCACACAGGGCCATGTAGTTTTGGATTTTGTTTTCCCTTAATAATAAAAACCTTCATTTAAAAACTGCATGTTGTGTTTACTTGCGTTATCTTTGACTAATAATTTAATTTGTTTGATGATCTGAAACATTAAAGTGTGACAAACATGCAAAAAACATAAGAAATCAGGAAGGGGGCCAACACTTTTTCACACCACTGTATTAGTTTCAAAACTCAAACATCCTATAGCAAGGTCTTGCTTGCCCAAGGCCTACAGTGGAGTCTAAATAAATCACTCTATTGAAAATAATTAAATCCATCACTGATGGCTGTTGCTATTTTTGCCTCAAAATTGATTCGTAGTCAATCATGTCAAACAGAGATGGATATAATTATTTAACTTTTTCAATTTGCACCAGTAGGCCAATTGGTCTCACAACAAATAGCAAAATAGGCAGACAAAGGACAATCTTAAGGGACCATCACATTAGAGAAATTTTGGCAAAATGTAACTTTTTCACCCTCGTGTGAAACTCCTGATTAAGTTTGCAATTGAATTTTGAGAGGACAACAGAAGATTGACTTTTTCACTGGAGGAAGCATTATTATTCTGGTTGTTGACTCATATTTTGTATATTAAATTTAAAATGCCTTGATGAATTTTTTTCATTAGTCTACATACACAAAACATTTTGCTTTACAAAGTTGTGTGGATAATTTGTGGATTATTGTGATGTTTTTATCAGCAGTTTGAACTCTCATTCTGACGGCACCCATTCAGAGGATCCATTGGTGAACAAGTGATGCTAAATTTGATGAAGAAAACCTGATGAAGAAACACAATCATATTCATCTTGGATGGCATGAGTGTGACTACATTTTCAGCATTTTTATTTTTGATTTATTTATTATGTATTATGTATTTTTATTTATTTATTTATTTTTATTCCCCTGCTTTTTTTTTTTTACTGATGAAGCTGAGAGTTTGGGATTGTTAACCTGCTGATTTTTTGGGTGAGATTGAGATATCAAAATTAAAGGATGATTAAGAATATGGAAAGTGGGCTACTAGAGGGATTTCTTAAGCGTGACAGGCAACCATAACCGGGAGCAATAAACCTTGGCTACTAGAAAGAGGACATCTCTTTGTAACAAACTTAGTCTGTAAAACTCTCACAGGAAATTACCAGGAAACATGCCTCTTGTCAAGGCCGCAAAAGGGTTATGAGCTACGAGTTCCTGTGAAATGCGCTTTGCTGTCGTTATGATCTCTCTATGAGCTCTGTGAGGGTGATAAACGTCTCAAGGAATATTCACACCTACCACAAATTACTGGATTCCATTACAGAGTGGGCTCAAAAGGTGAGGCTGTCAGAAAGATTAGGCACGGCATCGCACAGCTGCTGCTGTTGTTTTATGACATGTTCTGTGGACCCTCCTACAGTATGTGCTTGGAAGCTGTATAGCATAGCCTGCAATACTTTCTGCAGTTACAATTAGGCCTATGATAATGTTTATGTTGTTTATATTGTAATATGTTGTAGATGAGTTAAAATAAGAGTTACGCAAGTACATGAGTTTTTTATTACAAGTATCTTTATGAGTGAGTCACTCAACAAAACAATGATTCGTTCAGGAACGCCACTACTGTTTGTTATTTGGAGATGAGGAACTGTCGATTCTGCTGTGGCTTTGTTTAAAACCATTTTCATTGGAACAGCAAAAATACACAAAATAACTGGAAATATTTTCTAAATTGTAAGTTACACATTTACTTCAATTTAATGTATTGTTTGTTGAACTATTGTAGCTAAACTATTGTAGCTAAAAGCATTAAAACAACTGCAGTGTTGGTATGAATATCAACACAAGTGTGATTACCTGTGGGGAAAAATATACAAAAAAAAGTCATAAAGTAACTGAAAAGTATTAATGTGCTTTTGTCTTTTGAAGTCATGCCTCAGCTTTGAATGAGGAACACACAAAATAAATGTCACTTCATTAAACTCAATTAACAACTCATAAAGTAAAAAGCTGCATGTTTGTAAGAAAAAAAGATGATTTTAACTTCAAACCGTTGCTTCCAGCTAACATATGAGATCTCTATCCATAATATTGCTTTTTCCAGTAAAAATGTTGAATCAGGAGAGAAATGTGCACAGATCAAGCACTGTTAACGAGCGAAAAGCTGTCCAAAATAGTTCTAAACAAATATGTGACCCTGCACCACAAAACCAGTCATAAGGGTAAATTTTTCGAAATTGAGATTTATACATAATCTGAAAGCTGACTAAATAAGCTTTCCATTGACGTGTGGTTTGTTAGGATAGGATGATATTTGGCCGATATACAACTATTTGAAAATCTGGAATCTGAGGGTGCAAAAAAAATATTCATTTGGACAATTAAAGTTGTCCAAATGAAGTTCTTATATGCATATTACTAATAAAAAATTAAGTTTTAATATATTTACGGTAGGAAATTTACAAAATATCTTCATGGAACATGATCTTTACTTAATATCCTACTGATTTTTGGCATAAAAGAAAAATCAATAATTTTGACCCATACAATGTATTTTTGGCTATTTCTACAAATATACCCCAGCGACTTAAGACTTTTGTAGTCCAAGGTCACATATGTTTGTGGATTTAGAGGTAAGAGAACAACATGGGATGGACTTTTTCACTGGAAGAAGCATAATTATGGATTATGGTACTTTGGCCAAAAATTTAATCAAAACATCTTAATGATTTTTGTTACAAACACAGCTTTTTATTTCACAGGATGTTAACTGACTTTCAGTTCAAACTCACTTTTCAGTTCAAATTCAAGACAGAAGCTCTGCGCACTCAGTGTCATTGGAGTTTGAGGAGCTTGGATGATCATGCCTAACATCTACTTTTGAGTAAATCATATCAGAATTATTCAGAAGTATCTCATTTTTAACCACTAACATTGTGTGTGACACAGTGGCTTGGTTCATGCCTTAATATGGCTCATGATTAAAGCTTTTTCCTTTTGAAGTATTCTGAGCTTCTCAGAGAGCAAGCCGTAACAAAACAAACGCTCCTACCATCAGAAAATGGTGCACATGACTGAGCAATGAGGAGACTTACGATGTGTTATGTAAGAACACAGAGATTGTTAATATTTCTAATTAAACTCAAATATTTACATGATCATGACTTAGTCGCAGGGCCCTAATAACAGACTGATGTGTAACAGACTGAGGCTTTCTTAATATAATTCTCTAAATTGGACATTGTGAAGAAAAAAGAAAATCAGGAAATTGCTTGGCAGAGGCAAATAGAAAGAACACCAAATTGCTTTCAAAACAACATCTTTTGCAAAACTGTTAGATAAAGGCCACCAAGTTTAATAAGAATGGTGATCCAATATATTATTCTAATACAAGAAAAATTATTATAAACACATATTTCACTATGACTAAACAAATAGCCTACATAAATTAAGCATATTAAATAAAATAAGCCACATTTATGCTGTACATTTCTGATGAAAGATAAAACTGTGCTGCCCTCTAGTGTTACCTTTATAAACTGATACATACCTAGTGTATTGTGCTGTAGGGCCATGGTTGGTGCTTGCTCTATATTGTAGGCCTACAGTATATTTGTGTGTTTATGGAGGAGTGATTTATAAATGCAGGTCAGCATTCTTCCAACATCATAATGCTCGGTTATTGTCTAATGGAGCAGTCTCTGACTCTGGGTGACTCCTTCATTTCCCCCACATTAATGTTGTACACTGTTGTCTGCAGGGATGTGTAAAAGTTCACAAGTGCACCATCATTAGACAAATTAACCTCAAAATGTGCATTGAAAAGTTCACTGAATGCCCCAAAGGAGCAGTTTGCCTGGCATGAGACGAGATGCTTATTCAGTGTTGATGTAAAAGCTGTCAATCCTGCTTTTCTGACATCCAAAGGTATGAATGTTGACGCTGGTTGATGGTTGATGCTCCTCCAAACTCCAGCCTGAGGACTGAGATAAGGACACTGAACAATAGACAAGCATAATGTGCAGCAGTAAACAACATTATTAAAGTGATTATTTAAACATTGACTCATTGGCTAGTGAACGCCTATGATCAATCTCATTCACTTTTGAGCAATCTGCATGAGCTAAGAAGTTGACACGATATATTATTGAAATGCCACTACCTGATAAAAGATTACAAGTCTTTCAGCAGCATCGCATGCACTCATTTTTGGAGACTTAAGTCCTCCAGCTAGTGGTGGAAGGAGATGCATCAGTAACAGAAGGGATGTCATTTCTTGGTCGTAGACAATTAGTCACACAAATTAATTGAATTTTTAAAAAAAAGAAGTCCAACGTTGATGGATCTCAGTCCGTCTCGCTCAAATTGAGAGTCACCAGATCGGTAGGCCAGCATGGCGTCCGCAACAAATCCACACCAAATTCACAATGTACAAAGTAAACTCAGTCAAACAAAAATAAGGCTTAGATGATGAATGTAAGGTTTACATTCTTGCCTCAGACAAAGAGAAATTAGGGTTTTGGAGGAAAATATTCCAGGATTTTCTCCATGTAATGCAAGTGAATGGTGCCCAATTTATCCAAAATCCATATCTATAAATAAATACATAAAAAATGTAAAACACTCAAATTGATAAACAAAATCATATTGAGTTGTGCTATTTTACCTTAATGATTCATATGATCCATGGAGTTATTAATAATTAATAATAAAAGATGTACATTTCAAACATGTGCATTCTTCATCACGGCCTATTGCTGCATTCCTTTTACTAATTACATACAATTATTTTAATAATTGTATTAATTACATAGCCTACTGTGTACAATTCATATACCTAGTGTAATTCAGATTTATCAACTAAATTGCATTTATGTAGAATTTTTCATTTAGCATTTTACATTAATGACAGGGAGGGAGACCAAATCCTTTTTTGGCAGTATTGTTGCTTGTAGTTATGTATGGTTGCAGCTTGTCACGTAATATTTCATTACATAATGTCAGAGTCAGTGTACATAAGCAAATTTGCCCACGTCAGTCAGTTTCATAGGTCAGTTTGCACGAGTTGAGCGGTAACGTGTGAAATTGTTTATTTCATGTATAATGTTTGTTGTTTATATCATGTATAGTGTTTGTCATATACATGTATTTTGATCTTGTTAATAATAAAAAATAATAATAATAAAACGAGTTGAGCGGTAACCCACCGTGTGACGTCACGTGCGTTACGGCAGCCGTGCACGCGCACGCACACGAGTCGTCACACTCACGCTACTGGCGAGAGAGAGATCACTGAGAGAGGAGTGTTGATTTGCGAGTTAATGGAGGAGTAATTTATAAATACACAACAGAAAATGTTTCTTAAGCCATTCCTCTTAACCAAAAGTCTGTATAGTTAGAAAAAATGACACGACATTATCACTCACTTTTCAGAAGAGCAGTTATTTTAAGAAATATTGTTTTAGTGGACTCCAATTAAACATTTTTACAATACTGATACAGTATAAATATATTCTAACACAGTATAAGGTAACACTTTAATTTAAGGTGTCCTTGTTACACATGTTACATGTACTTACTATTATAAAAACAATACGCATAATTACATGCAGGTAACCCTAAACCAAACCCTCATCCTAACCCTAACCATATAGTAAGTACATGTAGTTCATTGATATATTAGTCAGTACTTAAATGTATAATTACACTGTAACAAGGACACCTTAACATAAAGTGTAACCTAGTATAAATATTAGTTTTTAAAATTAAATGGCAATTGGTTCAAATGATCTATGCTGAAAGCTCTGTTAAATGAACACCAATGCACAAAATAATTTATATTAACAACTTGTTTATTTTTTGCATTCTCCTTTGCAGTGTAATATAAAGTTGAATTCACACCTTACAAAATAAGGTATGGTATGGATGTCTGAATCGAGATTGCAATCTTTTAACAATTAATCGTGCAGCTGTGCCAGGATAGGAACTATGTTCACCTCTTAAATGTGAAATCAACTGTTGACTGCTGGGATGCTCTGACAAATAAAACAGGTCAGCATTCTGTGCATAACGCGCAGCCTCAGAGAAAACAACATTATTAAAGTGATTATTCAAACATTGACTCATTAGCTAGTGAAAGAAGACTTCATGATCAATCTCATTCACTTTTGAGCAATCTGCATGAGCTAAGAAGTTGACACGATATATTATTGAAATGCCACTACCTGATAAAAGATTACAAGTCTTTCAGCAGCATCGCATGCACTCATTTTTGGAGACTTAAGTCCTCCAGCTAGTGGTGGAAGGAGATGCATCAGTAACAGAAGGGATGTCATTTCTTGGTCGTAGACAATTAGTCACACAAATTAATTGAATTTTTAAAAAAAAGAAGTCCAACGTTGATGGATCTCAGTCCGTCTCGCTCAAATTGAGAGTCACCAGATCGGTAGGCCAGCATGGCGTCCGCAACAAATCCACACCAAATTCACAATGTACAAAGTAAACTCAGTCAAACAAAAATAAGGCTTAGATGATGAATGTAAGGTTTACATTCTTGCCTCAGACAAAGAGAAATTAGGGTTTTGGAGGAAAATATTCCAGGATTTTCTCCATGTAATGCAAGTGAATGGTGCCCAATTTATCCAAAATCCATATCTATAAATAAATACATAAAAAATGTAAAACACTCAAATTGATAAACAAAATCATATTGAGTTGTGCTATTTTACCTTAATGATTCATATGATCCATGGAGTTATTAATAATTAATAATAAAAGATGTACATTTCAAACATGTGCATTCTTCATCACGGCCTATTGCTGCATTCCTTTTACTAATTACATACAATTATTTTAATAATTGTATTAATTACATAGCCTACTGTGTACAATTCATATACCTAGTGTAATTCAGATTTGTCAACTAAATTGCATTTATGTAGAATTTTTCATTTAGCATTTTACATTAATGACAGGGAGGGAGACCAAATCCTTTTTTGGCAGTATTGTTGCTTGTAGTTATGTATGGTTGCAGCTTGTCACGTAATATTTCATTACATAATTTCAGAGTCAGTGTACATAAGCAAATTTGCCCACGTCAGTCAGTTTCATAGCACGAGTTGAGTGGTAACGTGTGAAATTGTTTATTTCATGTATAATGTTTATTGTTTATATAATGTATAGTGTTTGTCATATACATGTATTTTGATCTTGTTAATAATAATAAAAAAAAAACGAGTTGAGCGGTAACCCACCGTGTGACGTCACGTGCGTTACGGCAGCCGTGCACGCGCACGCACACGAGTCGTCACACTCACGCTACTGGCGAGAGAGAGATCACTGAGAGAGGAGACTACTGGTGAGTGTGTATTAAACACACGGTTTAGATTCTGTGGAACCAAATAACAGCCTGAACGATTTTAGAGTGAAACACTGAATGACGGCTAGCTCATTTTCAATCCTCATTAAATCTTCTTTTGGATTTATGTTAAATCACTTGAGTTTTTATAACACTTAAGGTCATAAAAAGAAAAGCAATAGTCATGATACAGTCTAATATGATTATTAAACTTTTAAAGGTTATGATTTAATTAAATCAGTGTGAGTACTGCACATTTCAAAGTCAAAATGCAGCCTTGTTCCCCAAAGCGTGAGCCTGGAGAACATGCATTTATTTTTATTTAGCTACTGTTGATACATTATGCAATGTTTACCTTATGGTGTTTATATTGTAATAGGTTATAGATTGTTGTAAGGATACCTATTATATCATCTCTTTTAATGAACAACTGGAAGTAGTAATACATTTCAAAATCAGAGTCCTGGTGTATTTCAGTCTTATCGTGCATTATTGCACTTTTTTCATAGTTATTATTGGTATTTTGGTTACTCAATAAACTGTATGGCATTTAATTCAGCATCAAGTCCTTGAATATGTACTGCAGCCTGTTTAATTAAGTTAATGATTATAAGATACATGTTCTGATTCTGAATGGACATGCTGTATTAATTTGATTTATGCAGGTCTTAAAAAAGGTCTTAAAGCCTTAAATTTGATTTTAAAAACCCTCCAAATACCCTTATTTAAAAAATCTGATATTAATGGATTTTGATGTCGCGTTTATTTATGCTTTTCTTAAAAACAAGGCTTGCTCTTGCAAGTTTGAACAAATACTCGGAGGCTGTGAGCTATTACAAGAAAGCACTGGAGCTGGACCCTGACAACGACACCTACAAAGCCAACCTGCAAATAGCAGAACAGAAGATGAAGGAAGCGCAGCCCAACCCCGTGAGTTCACAGAACCACCCTGATAACAGTTTTGTCTCGCTGTGAAAAACAGAGTTGTGCTAAAGCCCATGTTCTTATAGGCAGGGGGTTTGGGTGGAGTCGAACTGGCCGGTTTGCTGAGTAACCCTGGTTTCATGAACATGGTCAGTAGAAATATATCTTAAATGCTCATCATTAATGCTTACTTATGCTCATCATTAACTCACTGTCACTCTCTTTAGGCATCTAATTTAATGAACAACCCACAAGTGCAACATCTGTGAGTAGACAAAACTTAAGCACAGCATTTGTTCTACACCAAATACACACACTATACATAGTCATGATGAATTCATATGGTTTTGAAAACTCTGATCTTGTCATGTGGTGTAACCATCAAGAAGGAGCAAGTGATAGAGCATTTTATCCTTTTATTTCCTTCAGTTATTTTCACACTTAATTATGCCCGTTAAAATGTATACACAGGGTGTCCGCGGGTCCTTAAAAAGTCTTAAAATGTCTTAAATAACGTTTTCCTAATATAAAGCCTTTAAAAGTCTTAAATTCAGATTCGATGGGTCTTAAATTTTTTTGGTCTCATTACCGCTAAAATATCTTCAGTCTGTGATGGACCTAATGACTGTTTACAATCATTGGACAGCCCGAAGAAGTTTTCTTCCCCGCGGTAAGTTACTGCATCATCAGAGAGAATTGCAGTAAGTTAGCAGAATACAGAATACAAGCTCGCTCTGAGACTCACTCTGTTTGTCTCGAGACTTCAGAACAAATGAGCGTGACAGCACACATAAACTCAGAAGAAAATTCAAAATGTTTAGTTTATTCATAACATGATATAGTTAAATAACACCATGACAAGTGAGCTATTTTGCTCAATATTCTCACGACTCAAAAACAACAACAACAAAATAAACATTCAAAACACCTAACTTACAGAGTGCACACATTACGTGAAGTCTAGTGCGCGTGCGCATTTACAGCGCTCTTTTATGGCATGATTCAGTCTATTAAAATACATTCAGAATGATCACAAATTCAAGACATGGGGGCAGAAAATGTGTACATTTATACAACTTCATCTAGTTAATCAAGTTCACACGGAAGAGTGCCTTTTTTTCTCCAAAGATTACCATATACAAATGTGATTTTTTTTACAACAGTTCAATAAACTATACGTTTTATTAAGACTTACGTTTTAGACCCCATATTGCCTGTTTTTGCACTATTTCGCCAACAAAAATAATTCCAGACAAAGCCACAGTGCTGTTTTGCGTCTCTGAGCAACATGACGGTGTTTCGTTCCTGAATGAATCAACTGTTTAAATCAGGGGTGAACAACCCTGCTCCTGGCCATCGACTGTCCTGCAAAGTTCCGCTCCAACCCTAATCAAACACACCTGAAGCAACTAATTAGGGTCTTCAGGATCACTTAAACATTAAAGGCAGGTGTCTTTGATTAGAGTTGGAGCTAAACTTTGCAGGACAGTCGATCGCCAGGAGCAGGGTTGGGCACCCCTGGTTTAAATGATTCGGTTAATTCGCAATGACTCACTTATTAACAGTGACTTACTGCCACCTACTGGCGGTTTTAATTTCACATTTAAAGTATCTTTTCATTTTTTTAAATTATTTCAAATATCAGTATTCAATGTTTTATGTTTAATATATCAAAACATTCTTTATGCATTGTAAACACATCTAAATGCCACTTCAGGTGCAGCTTATGTCGGGATTGCAAAGATGAATTTTGTTGATACTGATTTCATTTGCTTGGTAACAGCCCAAATGTCTTATTATTCTAATTCACTGATTAAATGTAAGAATTTGACTCAAAATATAATGCACACTTATAGACAAATGGCTTTATGAAGGTAAAATGCCCATAAAAGGTCAAATCTATTTAAACTTATTGGAAAAGATTAATTTCTATCTGACCACCACACAGAATATGAAGAATATCAAAAACTTTAGGAGTCAGCTGTCCACGAAAGTCCTTAAGATACCAGCATGATAACACACTCAATCAGTTGAATGAATGACTCAATACTCACTCATTAAGTGACTTACCGTCACTTACTGGTAGTTCGGTTGAGAAGTTTATTGAAAAGTATGCATTTTTCCCCTCAACATTTCTTATTTGTATACTCATAAATGCATTTAAAACATTAATCTCATAACATTATTTATTGCAGTTGTAATTATTGTTATTTGCAGTGTAAATTATTTATTCTGACTGGTAGCAGCCCTATAGTGTATATTGAATTTATTGATAAATTGTAATAATTTGACATGTAAGATGATGCATACATCTAAAAAGGTTAAAAATAGGCCTTTGTAAAGGTAAATATGCAGATTTAAGTATGTAAAAGCTGATAGAACACTGATGAAAATATTGCTTCAGAATAATTTTTCTCCACCAAAAATCTCAGTGATGCAGTTATTTTGCGGGGATATTTTGTATGGAATATTGTCTGCTGATATGAAAAGTTCACTGTATATCGTTGTAATAAATATAATTTATTACAGCAATGATATTTTGATTTCTTTTTAATTTATACACATTAAATATTGCATATATGTATGTAATAAAATGTGTATTTCCATTACAGGTGTAGGTCTTAAATTTCATATAAGGTGGTATTAAAAAGGTCTTTAAAAGTCTTAAATTTAACTTGTTCATATCTGCAGAAACCCTGATGCAATCTTGTTACTTTCACTGTTAATTTTATTGCTCTATCATATGTTATCTTTAATTTAATAGCGCATTAGAGCTGCCCATTGCAGTGGCTCAATACTGTAATCACAAGATGTTTTCCTGTAATAATGCATGGAACCACTCGTTATACATACATTTTGTAGCAGCGATGAACATATTTTCTGAAATATAAGTCACGGTTTTTAAAAAATCTGACATGTGCTGAGACTTATATTCCAAAGCGACTCATATAATGCAATTAACGTCAAGCAAGCAAAATGCACAACATGCGTGCACATTTGTATTGGTGCAGAATGAGAGAGACCCGCAGTGTTACTCTATCTTTTATAAAGAATATCTCTTTGGATTTGAGACTTTAGTCTTTGCAACTTTGCAGATCTTCTTTATGCACCAAGAGCTTGTAACACTCCAAAGAGAAAGGAAAACTTGAAATCGCATCATATGACCCCTTTAAACTGTGTGAGCATTAAAGACAGAAAAAACCTTAATAAATTGAAAATGGTTCTGATAACATTTGAAAACAGTATTGATGAACATACAGTGCATATTTGAATGCTAAAAATGTATTTTGCTTTGTTTGCGGAGGTGATGTGGGCGTTTACAGGTTCGCACGTCTCACGTGGATGATTACCGTATGAATAGCGCGCGCTGCATGTGGGCGTGATCACATTACAGATAATGAGCTCAGATGGGAAAGACTGGACCTCGTGTTGGTTTCATACGGATTACTTCATCAAAGAATATTTGTTTTAGATAATACTTCCTTCATTTAAAAGTAGACACTTCAAGCTATCCATAGATATGTTTCTCATGTCTGTGTGTGAAGTATTCGCTGAGTTTTGGTTCATTTTAGTGATGTGTTATTTTAAAAGGCATATAAATATATATTTTTTCTTAACACTACATTTGTAAAGTAAGTAACGTAATTATATTGACTTCAGTAACTAATCAAATTACACAAATTTAAAATGTAATGCGTTACATTACTGCGTTACCAGAAAAGTTACTGTGTAACGAGTTATACCCAACTCTGGAGACTCGTATAACCTAGTGCATTTCACACAGGCTTTTATTTTTGCTTTAAATAAAGTGTATGCTTGATGTTTAAAACAAATGTTGTTTTTTGTGAATGCCATTGTAATTTTTTTTTTGTTTTGTTTTGTTTATGATTTAGTTTTTAATTTAAATGATGCGTGTGCTAAAGGAATGAACAGCAATTAAGATCGTGCAACAGAAGTGTGCGTGCTCTCTCTCTCTCTCTCTCCTTACCATCAAGTAACTTTAGTAAATTATGCATTGTTTTACTTACTTGCTTTTGACATATCCGACCGAACTACAAACTTTCCAGTGACATCTGAGAAAGGGATATTCGCTCAACAAGCTCGCTCATCTGTGCCACCTCGCGCTCAATCCACTCAGCGTGCTTTGATTATCAGCTCACTCACATCAGCTATACAGGCGTGAATATTGAATGTTTAACATTATACTAATTACATTTACTTCATAGACATCCTTAATCTCTATAACTCCATTCTACTCTCTGTTGTTCTGTTGTCTGTGTTTCTTTGTCTGGACACAACACTGTTCACACGCTGTGTGATATCGGAACGCTTTAATGAGTACGAGTTCAAGTACAGAAGCGCAGTATCGGGTCTGATACTGATACCATATGTATTTAATAATAAACACTTAAATAAATAAAAAAGTTGAGTTGTACAAACATTTAAATTGCACAGGTTTTATGTTAAGAAATGCCAATTGAACCTCACTTTACCAACGTTTTGATGTTGTGACGATGTCGTCTTGATGTTGTGACTTGTGATTTGTGTTATCAATTAGCAGCAGTTTATATCAGTTGCTTCTGTGCCCATGTAGGATGTCAGGTATGATGTCTGGGGCTTACGGTCCTATGGCAGGAGCCACCTCTCCAGGAGCAGGAGCAGCAGCAGCAGCAACAACAACAACAACAGCTGGAGCAGGAGGTGCAGGTGTTGGTGGCAATGACCTCTCCGGCCTCATACAGGCGTAAGTTTTAACATCACTATCCTGTGATTTTCATAGGTTTCCGATGTCTGGGGCTTACGGTCCTATGGCAGGAGCCACCTCTCCAGGAGCAGGAGCAGCAGCAGCAGCAGCAGCAACAACAACAACAACAGCTGGAGCAGGAGGTGCAGGTGTTGGTGGCAATGACCTCTCCGGCCTCATACAGGCGTAAGTTTTAACATCACTATCCCGTGATTTTCATAGGTTTCTGTTCTACTTCCTAACTGAAAGTTCAAGGTTATATGCAGTGGGGCTGAACTAGTGTTTTTCTGTCACGGGACAGTGGTCAGCAGTTTGCACAGCAAATGCAGCAGCAGAACCCTGAGATTATTGAGCAGCTGAGGAGTCAAATGCGCAGTCGACCTCCCAGTAGTGCTGGCAACGACGAACACTGACACTCCCTATGGTACCACACATCACTCAATTAAAGTTTTGATCTGAACTAATTGACATTTAAAAGACTGGAACATAGCTTTAGGTTTTAGATTTTAAGGCAAGACACTAGAGGCAAAAACATAGTTTTTTCATGCAATGATCAATTTTGAGATTTTTGGACTATTTCGCATTTTTATAATTGTTGTTTCAGAGTAGTGGAATGAAACCATCCAAAATAGACTTAAGTTTTTATTTTATTGCACATTATCTGCTTGAGTGTGTAGATTTAAATTACTATACACATCTTTAAAGTTGCTGTATGTAGAATTGACACTGAGTGGTTGAACTAAGCATTGCAGTCCAAATTCAAAATATTGGAGAGGGTTTTTTTCACCCGGCCCCTCCTCCTCAGACTTGACGCACATGCAGGTTGCCAGATTGATGACACCAACAGGAACGAGTGAACTTGACAATGAATGAAATGAAGTACGCTGCATTTTCCGCCAACTGGCAACACGGGGTGCCGAAATACAATTGGGTAAACTGGCAGTGAGTGGGCTTCACAAACCAAAACGGACATTCCGGCCCAGAACGCAGATTTTCAAAGGAGAATAACTGACTGTAGCATTGTTTTTCAGATAAACAAGTATGTTAACTTAGCATGTTTCTTAAATATCTGCAAACACATTATGGTATTTGTATGCTTTAGTAGAGTCAAAAACTTACATACAGCACCTTTAAAGACCATTTTAAAGGCCGTCAGAATTATCCTCTTCAGTAGCGCTAACGTAAACCAAACTTTGAGTTTTGTTCTTTTCTGTATTCTGAAGGTATTTACAGAAGGGTTTGTTCATGTACTGTTTATGGACTCTTGACAGTATTTTCTCATTTATGTAGTGATAAAAATTCATATCCAAAATCATAAAAGGGTATATTATATATATATTATATTATATTTTGGAAATGTATGCAAATGTGTGCATATTTAATTAGACAATGCCTTGGTTGCAAACTTAACATTTTAGAAAACTTGTAAAAAAAAATTTTTGCAATTCTTAATGTAATCAATCAACCTGGGAAGCATGTTAATCTGTTAGTTAATTTTTTAACTTCATTCACTTGGTGTCTTGTCTTAAGATGTTTTATAGGTATTTTTAATGTTGTTTTTGATATTTAGCTTTACAGATGCATTCAAACAACAGCTTATTTTAAACAGAATATCTGTTTTAAACTAGAACTTAACGTTACCTCTCTCATTTTGTGCAGTTTAACTCTTGACCTGGTGGACCTTTGGAAGATGGGCTACTTTTTTCTTTTTTAAGATATACCTTGTTCCTTCAACTCCAGGGATGAGACTGTTTATTCATCTATAAAAACTGCATGAGTTCACTGCCCCACATTTCCCTACCGGCTGGAAGAGGTCATCAGTGCTCATGCACCCATCATATTTGGGAACTGGACTCAAACAAATGTCTGATCAAATGAAACATCACACTGGGTTAACATTGTATGCTCAAGTAATAATCCATGTTACTGGACCGTGATTAATGAATTGCTGCTACATGGACATAATGCAGATTTGCTGTAACACCTCAGTGATTGGCCTGTCCAATGACAAGTCTCAGTCTGAACTGAAAGGGGTTGACAAGGAACATGTGCAAAACTCAACATTGACAATTAAATGTCAGATTTCAAATAGGACTATTGCAGCTGAAGTTTAATGTTTCCCAACCACTTACCATGCTTGCAAGCAATGAGATTTGTCAGAAGTACCATTACTTAACAAATATTGTTCTTAATTTGTTCTGATCATTTTGGATTAAAGGAAATGGATGTTTTTGTCCATTTTGGAGAACTGATGTATGTGTGATGGTATATTTAACGCGACTTGCCATCCGTAAACATCACTGTCTCAAAACCTAGCGAGCTGACAGCAGTAGCAAAGTTTGAACCATTAAAGCTTATTTTGCCACTTTTAGAGGCAGCGAACATTTTGCAATTCATTATCCGAATTTAAAAAGTGTGACGTTCCAAACGCGCCTATGTTGCCTAACAACGCGAACTATAGGCTGCTGCTCGCTAGTTCTCGAGACAGCCACTGAACAGGTGTCGCAGCCTTCAGCAGCAGGAAGTATCGGCACACCCACGGGTAAAACGCTTCATTTCGTGCATAAGTATATGAATTATCATCTTCTTACATTTCACTGTTTGATGAATCATATTAAACGGCGTATTTAAACCAGTAATATAGAATAAACGCCTTTATGTGCGTGCGGTACTTGTTAGCTTAGCATTTAAGAGCTATAGTAAACAACTCCAGTTTGCATAGAAATTCGTGAAAAACAACAGGCTTGCACGTCTTAATATAAATGTTTTTTTTTTGTCATTAACGAGTTTTCTCTCTCTCAATACATGCACATTATAAAGGCTTTTTTCTACTATGATAGCTAGCAGCTCACCAGAGGTAGCATGCTAATCTGTACACTGACCTCGCCAGTCACCTTACGAACATATAACGCCTCAGAAATGGGTTGTCAGGTGTGAATGAATCCACTGGACATGCCTGACAACAGCTGTCGAACTGATACTGATTTGAAGTTGCTTAAATTGGGATGTTTCTCATATATTAGTTACGATAATTATGAAACACTGTGCTGTGGACTGACGTTTGTGATTTTTGTCCAGGGATGCTGTCCATGACCTGACCTCAGTCGGCCTTAAGAAGAGTGTCTTTGGCTTCAGTGTTTTATTTCAGATACACATGCTTTGTTGAAGTAGGATCACAGCCCATCTCCTCAGTATGGAGATAGCTGTAGCCAAAATCCTGTGCCTGCTGGGGGTGTTTGCCCTGATGTTAGCAGGCATCCTTATTCCTGTGCGGGTGATGCATATGGAGTATGATAAAGTCACGAGGTATAGAAAAGTGGTTGCTTTAAGCAACTGTTTTGGAGGAGGCGTATTCCTGGCCACCTGCTTCAATGCCCTTCTACCAGCAGTTAGGGAAAAGGTATGTTATCAAGCATGGTTTTGGAAAAAGTTCACTCAAAAATAACATTATTTAAAGGGGTCATATGATGTTGCTAAAAAGAACATTATTTTGTGTATTTGGTGTAATGAAATGTGTTTATGCGGTTTAAGGTTAAAAAACACATTATTTTCCACATACTGTACATTGTTTCTCCTCTATGCCCCGCCTTTCTGAAACACGTCGATTTTTACAAAGCTCATCGGTCTGAAAAAGTGAGGTGTGCTCTGATTGGCCAGCTATCCAGTGCATTGTGATTGGCCGAATACCTCAAGCGTGAGACGGAAATGTTACGCCCCTCACCATACTGTGATGCCTGCAGCAACCACATGTGACGACCCTGGGCTGGACTCTGCTTCGTCCACGGTGAAAGCCGATCTGGCGATCCACAGCATGAAGTTGATGTATTTCCTCAGCGACCAGCGCAGATCAGCTCTAGGCATGACGAAGCGGATATCGTCTTCTTTTGGAAGGCCAAACAAAGTAGTTTCACTTTCGCAACGAAACGCACAGCGTCTTCACGACATGGCGTGACGGCAACAATACTACAGCGAGAATAAAAGTTACGCCTTCTTTCTTTGCGTGAACATTTGGGTGGCGTTATGCAAATCTTCCCAGATAGTGATGTAGATATGTGGGGGCGTGTTAGAACGAGCGGTTTTAGGTAACATGGCTGACTCTTAACTTTTATAAAGAATATCTCTTTGGCTTTGAGACTTTAGACTTTGCAACTTTACAGATTTTCTTTATGCACCAAGAGCTTGTAACACTCCGAAGAGAAAGGAAAACTTGAAATCGCATCATATGACCCCTTTAATCATCATCAGGTTTTTCCAAAGCCGTATGATATGCTTTCTTTTGTGGAGCAAACATAGACATTCTGATGAACATCCTGGCTGATTATTTACTAGGTATTATCTGTGTAAAGTGCTAAAATGAACTTTATAACAATAAATAATTGTTTGGTAAAGTTCAGATGGCCTTGTTCAAACTAAATGAAAGCGATGGTTTAAAAGGTTTAAACTAGTATTTTTCTCATACACACACACGTACAGTTTTGCTTCTGAAGACATTCAGGGCATCTGAAACCACATACTGTCTTGAGTAGGTACAACATCTGCATTTGAACTTTGTGAATGTTAAAAAATTATGTTCTATAAAATATGAATTTGGGTGGTATACATGGAATTTGGATGTAGTATATCCGCCATGCTGTTCATACATCTGACAAACTTAGGTTTGCAATACATAGATTTACTTGATTTTCCATACATTTTTTTTTTTTTTAGAAATATCATGTTAAAATGTGAGCATCAGCCAACAGAGCTTTGATCAAGCATTTAAATGTCATCTTACTAAGACATATTATTGTGAGATATTGACAACTGATATTTATATGCGTTTTACATAAGTAGTCTGCTTTACTGTTTTAAAGATCTCATTGTTTTACATTACAAGCTATTAGAATTTCATACTTTTGTTCATATAAATATCAGCAATTGCATCTGATTGCATATTTTTCCTCAGTTTGAGCCTCTAAATAAAATTGAGGTTTTTTTTTTTTTTAGGTGTTCTTGAGAATAAGATCCATATTCTCACTTCATCATACTATATGCACAATAAAAGCCTCATTTATCAAATATGATACTCAACAAGAGAAACACTTTTTTTCTTTTTTTTAAAGATTTTGTCTCACTAGTCTGCTTTACTGTTTTAAAGATCTCATTGTTTTACATTACAAGATATTAGAATTTCATACTTCTGTTCATATAAATATCAGCAATTGCATCTGATTGCATATTTTTCCTCAGTTTGAGCCTCTAAATAAAATTGAGGTGTTTTTTTTTTTTTAGGTGTTCTTGAGAATGAGATCCATATTCTCACTTCATCATACTATATGCACAATAAAAGCCTCATTTATCAAATATGATACTCAACAAGAGAAACACTTTTTTTCTTTTTTTAAAGATTTTGTCTCAAGTTAAATAAACTGTTTTTAATAATAGTCCTGTAGTTTTTACAGGGTTAAGGATTGTATTTATCTGTTATACTAAACTAAAGTCAGGCATACAACCAGTATTACCATCAGGAAGTTCACTGGTAATCAAATTATAGAAGATCTGACTTCTTACCTTTTTGCCTTCAGGTTGATGACGTCCTGAAAACATTACATATCGCCAATCAGTACCCGCTGGCAGAGACGATGATGATGATTGGGTTTTTCCTCACAGTATTTGTGGAGCAGGCCGTGCTCACTTTCCGCAAGGAGAAGCCCTCGTTTATCGACCTGGAGACGTTTAATGCTGGTGGCTCGGCAGCGGGGAGCGACTCGGAGAATGATGCTCCATTCATCGCTCCCGCTCGAGGTTCCAGAGACCACCAGTACCATTCCCATCACCACGGACACTTCAGCCCTTCAGAGCTGATGCACGCTGGTCCATTGAGATTAGCTAGCCTGGTGCTAGCGCTGTCCGCTCACTCTGTCTTTGAGGGTCTCGCTTTGGGCCTTCAGGAAGATGGAGCTAAACTCGGAACCCTCTTCATTGGTGTGGCCATCCACGAGACGCTGGCAGCAGTGGCACTGGGGGTTAATATAGCCAAGGCGGGAATCTCCTTACGGGATGCCAGTAAACTGGCCGTAACAGTGAGCCTAATGATTCCTCTGGGCATCGGGATTGGAATGGGTATTCAGACGGTCCAGCACTTGGCAGAAAGTATTATATCTGTAGTGCTCCAAGGCCTGGCAGCCGGGACGTTCCTCTTCATTACGTTCTTTGAGATCCTCTCACGAGAGCTGGAGGATAAACACGACAGGTTACTGAAGGTGCTGTTTCTTGCACTGGGCTACAGTGTACTTGCAGGGCTCGTCTTCATCAAATGGTAAAAGGGGTTCAAAATGTAAGATTTTCTAAAACTATACTGCTCTTCTAGAGCACCATCTGCCAAACATCGTAACCAAGGGTTTGTGTAAATCTACTGTATAACTTTTGATGTTTTATAGTGCAAGGGTTTTCAATCTTTTTGTTGCCAGTAACCCAAAAATATGATTATTTTTTATTTTATAAACACACACATATATACTAATATTGTCATATTATTAAATTAAAAAAAAAAAATAATAAGCTTTATTATTGTCACTGTACTAAGGCCAGTGACAATAATAAAAATTCTGATGAATTTCAGGTTAAGAGACAAAAATTAAATGTAAAATTATTAAAATATTTACTTTAATTTGTATTTATACGTTTTGTTAGATGTATAAATCTTTAAAACAAAACAAGATTTGTTTGTTATTCCTTACTGTTTAAAATAGCTGCAACTACAATTTTGATTATTGTCATGAATTACATCTTTGAAAAGCATGAGGAAATCATAGTATCACATTTGGTCAATATTAAAAATAGTGTGCTAATAACCATTTTACATTAACGCATTAACTTTGACAACCCCTAAATTTGTTGGATTTTTTTATTTATATATTTTAATTTCAAATTTTCTGCGATCACCATTATCATTTAAACTTCTACACTTGTATGTCTGTCTCAAATCTTGATGTATCTGATGAATTTCAGGTTAAGAGACAGTGTGTACCCAGTAGTTTCACTCCAATCGTTTTTACTCATCCTTTATGTAAATATCATAGTCAATATTTGCCAATATTACAATGACTGTTTTGAAGGATTTGCTTATAGAGAATATTAGCTGAATGCACATGTAATAGGATGTGAATGTTGAATGATTTAGTGAGAACTTTGTGTTGAAATTGGTCAGATATGTTAACATTAAATTGAGTAGTTGAGTGCACAGTTGTTTAATTTACTTGACACAACAGTTTCACTGGTGGTTCTCTATTTGATGTAATCTACGGTTATAGTTGTATGCTTAATTCAGATTGTTCATTGTTACATTAAGCTATATTTGATCTATTTTGTCATGATTTTGACTACTAACCTCAGTTTGAATGTGATGAGGAGTTTGCCTCATAAGCACCATGCTAAGCTTCAGAAGTAAATGAAGAGAATTGTTGAATTTATAAAATCCACTTACAAGCTTATGTGGCACATATTTGAAAATGGCATATGGGTATTGATATTGCCCAGATTGAGCCTCGGGAAATTAAAACTTGACCCTTATGTATCTGAACAATCTTTGTTTTGTATCCTTAATTTAGTTTGACATTTGTGTGTACTTTACAGCTTTATGAAACATTACGGTTACATTGTAAAACATATCCGTCATGTCGAGGGGATTCTTAATAGTGTTTTCATTGTTTAAGTATTTCTGGGCAGTTTCAACAAATCAAGCAACATATGTAAAAGAAAACGAAGAAAAACGTTCTTGGATCTAAGGACTCTTTGCAACCTGAGTTTGCTGCTTTAAGAGATTAACCATACCTTTGTGTTATTTTCTTTTGTATTTATTAATTTGTTTCTAATCATGTATCATTTGATCACTTTATTATTCCATTTAATTATTAATAATAATGATATATTCTCAGTTGATTCATTCATTGATATTGCTTGATTGATTTTGGGTACTGGACAAAACTGGCTATTAACAGGTTTTGGGTATCAGACAAAATGGATATTTTTTCCAACAGGATCTGGCATCCGGGGTTGGATCCAATGACTCGATGTAAGATTTGTCGGTAGGATGTCGGCACTATCTGTCAATCTGTAGCCATTTCCTGTCTGTGCTCTTTTACATGTGTCAATGAGATTTAGTATTTGAGTGTTGCAAAACTCTCCTTTTTGAAATGCATATGGGATTCTGTGTAATTATTAATCAGCTTTAATTTTTTATTTAATAAAGTGATTCTCTTGGTTGTGTGATTTTTGATTCTCTTTACTGTCTGAATAGGTATAGCCTAGTTGGAAGTGTTCCAGATCACCATGTAACCAGTCTGCTCCTTTAACCTGGAGTGTGCTACAAAGCCCCAATCTGACGCACATAAATCCTGACCTATCAGACCCATTAACACTGACTGATTACACACCATTGTCACCTGAAACTGCCTTTTGTCATGACAGGTTTATGGCTGATTGGATTACTGTTATATCCAAGGTTTCATTGACTAGCACACTGTCTCCAGAAAACCTGGCCTTGTTTACAATAACAGTTCATTGATAACAAAATATCACATCAAGCCACTTGCAAACAAACAGTATTAAACTATTCTGTTTCATTCCAGAAGGGGTCCAGAATCCCTAGCAAATGCCACTGAGAGTAACCACAGACATAGTTCATCATATTACCTATGAAAATGGTCCACTAATGTTTAATCATCAGAACAATATACCAAATATTTTAGCATTATAATGCTTAAACACCATTTATGGGGTCTATTTGAAGATTATGGCGTAGATCTGTAAACTTGCAATTCTGAGAAGAAAAGTCCAAATTGTGAGATATCCACAATTGCGAGAAAAAAGTCAGAATTGTGAGATTAAAAAGTAGCAATGATATATACAGTGGTGTGAAAAAGTGTTGGCCTTCCTGATTTCTTATTTTTTGCATGTTTGTCACACTTTAATGTTTCAGATCATCAAAAAATTTAAATATTAGTCAAAGATAACACAAGTAAACACAACATGCAGTTTTTAAATGAAGGTTTTTATTATTAAGGGAAAACAAAATCCAAAACTACATGGCCCTGTGTGAAGAAGTGTTTGCCCCCCTGTTAAAACTGGTTTATCACACCTGAGTTAAATTTCTCTAGCCACACCCAGGCCTGATTACTGATTACCTGATTACTCTTAAATAGGACCTGCCTGACAAAATGAAGTAGACCAAAAGATCATCAAAAGCTAGACATCATGCCGGGATCCAAAGAAATGCAGAAACAAATGAGACCGAAAGTAATTGAGATCTATCAGTCTGGAAAAGGTTATAAAGCCATTTCTAAAGCTTTGGGACTCCAGCGAACCACAATGAGAGCCATTATTCACAAATGGCAAAAACATGGAACAGCGGAGAACCTTCCCAGGAGTGGCCGGCCAACCAAAATTACCCCAAGAGCACAGCGACGACTCATCCAAAGTTTGATGATCTGAAACATTAAAGTGTGACAAACATGCAAAAAAAATAAGAAATCAGGAAGGGGGCCAACACTTTTCCACACCACTGTGTATATAATTTTTATTTTTTTTTATTCCATGGAGGAAACAAACTGAATTTCAAAATGCAAACTCCGAATTCTGAGGAAAAAAGATTTTGAAATATAAATTCGGAATTGCAAAGGGGAAAAAAGTGAATTCTGATTTTTAAAAAAAAAAAATTTGTACTGCGAGGTTTATCTTTTTTTTTTTTATTATTTAATTTTTAATTATTTTTTTTTGCCTTCAGAATTATAGAAACCATGTCTGAACAGTGAGATAGGCCTATACAATCTCATTTAATAGCTATATTTCTATTTAATTTCCGTAGCAAAATTAACTTCCATATTGAAACAAATCCGTGAATGAATTTAAATCTTTTTAGTGAACTGATTCGAGTAACTAGCCACCTTATTTTTCCCATAAGAGAGGGTGCGGCCAATTCTAAATGTTATGGCTCTGGCCTCAGGTCTCATTCACGTCCAGCTATTTTTAGCTGTACAAAACAGCTCATTTATATTGCAAATTGGTGTGTCTTACCATATTATTTTAATGTATTATCTTAATTATGAACACACTGGTTTGTAGTGCCAACAGTTTTACTGTTTACTGCATGTTGTTATTCTTCTAGTTATTTCCCCACAGCAGCTAATGAACTGAAAGTCTTCCTCATTGAAGAATAAGGTGGATATGAAAACTCAAAACTCTCACCACTAATGATCACACATTTAAGTGTGAATAAAAGTATATCAAATGAATAATAAATTGGGTGAAAATTAGTTAGAATCTGTGTTTATGTACACCAGTCTAGATCTATTTTTACTCTAGCTCTGAACAGGAGATCGCAGCACTGGCAATGCTAAGGTCATGGGTTTGACTAGGAATGCATGAACTGATAAAATGTGTACCTTGAATGCAATGTAAGTCAAGGTGTGTGTTAAACGCAAAAATGGAAAAGGAAACAGAAAGGCTAAGCACTATGCACTATCAATGGATCACGCTGGTGATGGTCAATGCCTACTCAAGTCAAACCTGGGAAATCCCTTTAACCATAAGACAGGCTGTATCAAGAGTAGGCTACTCAACTTTAATAAACACGACAAATTCACCTGTGCCAACCTATTCTCCAGAGAAAAAATTTGTGCTTAAGGGATGCTCTCAATTGTAATGAGCTCATGTGAATGCACGTGCTGACTTTCCTTGTGGCTTTAGAGACAGATCACCTGTCCTCACTATGGATTAGGTTCGGAAACAATGCAGTGCATTACTATTTCACCCTTTGCTACAGTAGTAAATACACAAAAAGTGGAGGTTATCTGACATCACTTCATACCAAAAACCCCAGAAGTGTGGCAGAGCCACTGACAACAGGGAAGTGTTAGATTTTATTACTCCATCCTAATCCTCTAAGCCTCCTAATTCCCCCCGACCGTGGTCTTGAGATGCTGGATGGATGCATGATGGCTTAGTCCCTCATTAGAAAAGGTTACGCTTTGCCCTCCTGCGTTACTCGCAGCGACTCGCCATGGAGGAGCTACTGATACCCACAGATGCCGAAGAGGCGCCTCCGGAGCCTGGCATCTTCTTCTCTCCAGCGGGACCGGCTAAAACCCAGCTGGAGAGAATGAAGGACTTCATGGCAAGCACGTTCTCGGCCAGCGTCAGAAAGTATGTGAAGGACTACATCAGGAAAAACGGGCTGCTGACGCTCTCGGTTCTAGCCGTGATCACAGGATGCGTCCTGGGCTTCACGCTGAGGGGTCTGGACCTCTCCACACAGGTAAGGCTTATTAAACGTGGATTTTAGAGAAATAAATGACTGTGGACATGTTACTGAAAATGTACACAAGGAAGGAATTATGGAAATGTACACAAGTTGTTGTAGTGATGCATTTTAATAGCCTAGGTCCCCATCAAACATATTATCTATTTCTGAAATGGTCAAAATGTTTTGTCATGCTTTTAATCAGTAAAACACAAATTTAGAACATATGTAGAACTAATGTTAATTAGATATTTGTAGACAATAAATGCTTCTTAGATGAAGATCTTATCTTGGAGATGTATGTGTCCTGTCCTGTCTAAAACTTTGGTGTCAAATACTAGCTATAGTCACTTTGTGTCTTCATAAATTATGTAAGATTTATGTTTTGAATATGGCAGTCAGATAGTGGATGGAAAGCGAAGTATGTCATGCTGTGTGTCAGAGCTCTTCCTATCTATCAGCTTCAACAATTTTATTTCAGTTTTGAACAGTCTCTGTGTGACACTGAAGACTGGAGTAATGATACTGATAATTCAGCTTTGCATCACAGGAATAAATTATATATTTTAAGTATATTAAGACCGTTATTTTAAACTGCAAAAATATTTCACAATATTATTAGTTTTTATTTGGTGCTTTGATAAAATTAATGCAGCCATGATGAGCAGAAGAAACTTCTTTAAAAAACAATAAAAATCCTACTGATCCCAAACTTTTGAGCGGCAGTATATATGCCAATTTAAGGAATATTTCCTGTTGTACTGGGTTTTAACTGAAATAAATTGAGATTATTTGTATTTTTGTTGTTGTTTAGAAATCACTACTGAACCCAGGTCACGTGATCATAAACCCCAGAAATAATAAATACTATTATAACTATGTTGTGATGGGATGAGGCATGTAGGTTTGAATGTCAAGAGGTACTTAAGGACATCTGTGCTCAGTGATCTAATCCCAGACAGACAGCAGTCCAGCTGAGACAAATGGAGGTTGACGTGAGAGACAGTCTCGCTGCCCGTGACGCCTGACCCCTGACCCAGCTGAACAGCAGAGCAAATGGCAACAGTCAGTCAGGGGAAGTAGCTCAGATGGGCTGCTCTCAGATAGCAAATTCATCCGGCCTTTTTGTGGATAGGCTATATGCAGTTATATTAATGCATTACATTAAGCATCAGTACTATTACTCATACTTAAACATAGCCTAATCATAATTTTATTAACACACTTTTAAGAACAAATCTTAAATTCTGGCATGAGGAGAGGTGTGCTATATTAGGGATTCACCGATGTATCGGCCAATAATTCGGCCGATAAAAGCAATTATCTACTAGACATTAACGCAATGTCACTTTAAAAATAGCGCAGGCTCTGTTTGACCCTGTGAGAATCACCGGTATCCGGTAGGCCTCACGTGGCCAGGCTTACCGCGAGTTTTCCCGTCACCAAATGTTGAACTGAAATAAATTGAGATTATTTGTATTTTTGTTGTTGTTTAGAAATCACTACTGAACCCAGGTCACGTGATCATAAACCCCAGAAATAATAAATACTATTATAACTATGTTGTGATGGGATGAGGCATGTAGGTTTGAATGTCAAGAGGTACTTAAGGACATCTGTGCTCAGTGAGCTAATCCCAGACAGGCAGCAGTCCAGCTGAGACAAATGGAGGTTGACGTGAGAGACAGTCTCGCTGCCCGTGACGCCTGACCCCTGACCCAGCTGAACAGCAGAGCAAATGGCAACAGTCAGTCAGGGGAAGTAGCTCAGATGGGCTGCTCTCAGATAGCAAATTCATCCGGCCTTGCTGATAGGCTATATGCAGTTATATTAATGCATTACATTAAGCATCAGTACTATTACTCATACTTAAACATAGCCTAATCATAATTTTATTAACACACTTTTAAGAACAAATCTTAAATTCTGGCATGAGGAGAGGTGTGCTATATTAGGGATTCACCGATGTATCGGCCAATAATTCGGCCGATAAAAGCAATTATCTACTAGACATTAACGCAATGTCACTTTAAAAATAGCGCAGGCTCTGTTTGACCCTGTGAGAATCACCGGTATCCGGTAGGCCTCACGTGGCCAGGCTTACCGCGAGTTTTCCCGTCACCAAATGTTGTTCGCCTCCCATCCAGTCTACTTGCTAAGAGGTTTGTGCTTTGTTACTTCTGATAAGAAACTTACCAATTCTAATGCTAAATTCAAACAATAAATGCCATTTTAACACATTTAAATGTGGCATAACAGATCGCTGTAGCGCCTCAGAAACGCCAGTCATATCATAAGTTATAGCGCGAAATAAACATGAATGAACATAAGAACAGAAGGTAGGCCTATGTCGAAAGGTACAATACAACTTATCGGAATGTATCATGTCTCAAGTAATCACTCCATCAATGTTTCAGCTGCAGAAAGACGTCAATAAAACAGCTTTTGATCTGTTACTTGAACTTTGCATTCACCTTGCAAGTGTTATGTGTTCACAGCTGGTTAGTTAAAAATAAATAAATAAATAAAACACTTGAGAGTTTTACTGTTAATTACATATGAATGTTTAAATCTGTCACAATGACAAATTCTTATGAAAACATGTGCAATTGAGTTGTATACCAACATTTCAGTTTTTATTTGAGTACTTGTGATTATAATAATATAAACCTTTAATTTTATAGTAATCTACCAAATGAGAGGGTTTTTCCCCCCTTAGGAAGAGCAAACAATTGGTATTGACAGTAATACTTTGAAATATTACAGTATTAGCCTACAATTTAAAATAATTGTTTTTCATTTTAATATTTTTTTAATTTAATTTATTTATTTGATGGCAAAGCTGAATTTTCAGCATCATTTCTCTAGTCTTAAGTGTCACATGATCCTTCAGAAATTATTCTAAAATGCTGATTTGCTGCTCAAGAAGCATTTCTGATTATTATCAATGTTAAACACTACAGTGTGATACACTACTATTTAGATTTGGTCATAGAATCTAGTGCTCACTGCAGACACAAACGACATCCAGCTCCCCAATGGGTGGAGTTAATCATTCCAAACTTCCATTCCAAACTCCATTATTTTTTTTTAAATATGACAAAATATATCATGTGGTAGTAAAACTGGATGGCATTTCAGCCGGTGTTACCAACATTAATTCTTTTTTTTTCTACACTGAAATGTTGAAATTGTGCAAAATTGCTTATAATCTGAAAAGCTCTTTCTCTGTTTTTGTAATCAGGCAAAAATATATTTCTCCTTTCCTGGTGAGCTGCTCATGCGGATACTTAAAATGTTGATTCTTCCCCTAATCACTTCCAGGTGGAGATTTGCCTCATTCTCATCTTTATATTTGATACAAACATTTTTGTCTTACATAAAGATTGTGTAAATATCTCCTCATATCAACTCGTACTGTCTGCCTGTAGTTTAATGTCTGGACTGTCGTCTATGGAGTCGAAGGCCTGCTGCAGGATGGGGGTGCTGACGGTCACCTACTACCTTTGGACCACATTCATCGCAGTAGTGGTCGGCATTGTACTCGTTCTTATCATCAAACCTGGCTATGGGACACACACGGAGAGCAGTAGACTGGGAGGTGGACAAGTCATAACGTCTGCAGATGCACTGCTGGATCTGGTCAGGTATGACTGTCCAAAAAAAATTGGTCAAGTAGCAACAACATTCTTGTAGGTCTTGAACTAACATTTATATCAGCCAAGCAGATTTTAGGAGTAGGCCTAGATATGGGGTTAAAGGCTTGGACAACCTCCTAATCAACCTATAGTGTTCTGTTTCAGTACTGCTGATCCAGGAACATGTACTACTTGGAAAATGGGAAAGTTCACAAATATGAACAGTTCTGTTCTGATATAGTTTCACACCAGTATGACTTTTTTTGTGACACAGAAAGAGAAAGTTTTTCCATGCAGTTACAAAGCATGGGGCATTCAGGCTTAAAAAATGACACAAAAAAGCATTAGAAGTATTAAAAGGCATATGAATTATGCTAGTATATCTTCTGTCTTCTGAAGCCATTCAATGGCTTTGTGTGAGGAACCGAATCAAATTCGCACTAGCTTTCCTTAGCATGTTCATGATTTGTGGTTGAATTGTTCTTTGAGTTAGATCTTTTCAAAAATCCGGTTCACAAAATCAGTCTAAATGAACCTCAACAGTCTGTTCTTCACACAAAGCTATTGTATTGCTTCAGAAGAATGTATTATAATATGAGTGTGCTATATATAAAAGGAAAATCATGTACCAGTTTTAAGGTGTTTTTACACAGAAGAAAAACAGTTGGAATGGCATGAGGGTGAGTAAATGATGATAGTGTTTTCATGTTTGGGTGAACTTCTTTAATATCAGCATTTTTATTACTAAAATACGCTTTTGAGGTAATTTTCTCCTCATTTTGATAGACATGTTCATAAGTCCCTCAAAACACATCAAATGTGTCTCTTGGACACTGTAAGTGCCATTCATAGGAAGAGTTGCCCATGTCTGGGGATTTTAAGCCATCCCATACAGTGCAATCCTATTAAAGCAGTGATTATGGTATTTTTAGTAATCTGCACAAAGGGCCAAGTAAGAAGAGCAGGACCCTCCCATTCCCCTCTGCCCATAAACACAGCAAGCTTCTGTTGGTCTTGTGCTGCTATACTTGATAATAGCTGGCCTAAGTGTTCACGTCTCCAGGGTGGACGCCATATCATAAAGTATAGATGTGGTGTAATATAATATTCATAAAAAAAAAGTTAATGAATTGGCATCATATGCTTTAAATATGGCCAGTTGCTCTACACTTTTACACTTATACTTTATTTCCATCCGCAGGAATATGATCCCCTCCAATCTCATTGAAGCCACATTTCAGCAAGTGAGTAAACAGACACCTGTCAGCTGTGTTTGTACTACCAGCATGAATAATACCTGTCAAATTGTATTGCTCAATTGAAGTATGTTATTTAAATGTGAGTTTGGCAAGCAGTTTTTGAAATTTCTGTATTGCCTCGTTCATGTAGGTTTTGCATTCTCAAAATAGTTACCTGGAGACAATCCCATACATGTTATTTATTATTCTCAAATAGTGTTAAAATCAAGGTTGGTCCCAGCCAATGCGCATGCACAGTCCTAAACATGCGTCTCAGGACACTGACTTTGGTTCCATTTGACTTTCTATGGAACCATCAGTTGTAGTGATCCGATGACTTTACCATCACATTGACAAATGACTCTTTTATTTAGAAGGCGGGACTTATTCCACCATAGTGCATAAGTGCCCGCCCACTTTTTCAGCAGTATTGGTTCTATATTTTTTATCTATATTTCCCATGAAGCATTGCGAATTAGTTCAATTTAAAAAACATATATATATAAAACTATGAATTTAAAGCTGTTGATTGTATCTATAGAACCTATATTTTTAAAGGTTTTTGCCAAATATGCAATATGTACTTTGTATATATTCACACTCACAACCACCAACACACACACACACACACACACAAATATTTAACTATTCTCATAGCGTATGTAGACTTGCGGTGATTCATGGGAGTGGGCAGGGCTAAGGAACTCGTTTGGTGGGCTGCGACTCTCTAGTTGGTGGAATTTTCTGTACAGCATCATGGGTAATGAAGCTGTAATTCCACTATTAAACATGATTATTGTGAACAATTGCTTTCCCAAAAGCATATGCAATCAATTAATAACCTCAGAGCTGATAACAGGTCTGTTCTTAACAGTGTTGGGGAAAGTTACTTTTAATAGTAATACATTACAATATTGCTTTACTCCATAAAACAAATTGCATTACTTTTTATGGAAAGTAAGGAATTACGTTACTTTTGCATTACTTTTTGTCACCTGGTCTGGGCTTGCTTATTTGTTTTTTAATAAAAATAAACTGAAAAGTTATATTTTGGGCAACTGTAAAGGCCCTTTTACTCCAAAAGTGAAATTAATAAGTCTCAGGCTGAAGGAAGTGACTCTGTCTCTGCACCTCACTCCCAATTTCTCTCAACACCGGGACATGAAATGTGTCAGTGAATAAATAGGGAAACAAAGTAACTTGTGTTACTTATTTGAAAAAGTAACTCAGATATTCCATTGTAAATTTAAAAGTAATGCGTTGAAAAAAGTAATCTGATTATGTAACTAGCGTTACTTGTAATGCTTTACCCCCAACACTGGTCCTTAAAGATTTATCAGTTACTTTTAAAAATCATTATCTCATTGGAGAATTTTTTTTTCACTTCCGGAATTCGACTGTTGCACTCTATTGCATTGCACTGTCTCCAATTCATAGTAATGTGAGTAAACCATTTTGTGTATAAATACACAGTCTTTGACGATACCTCAAATCATGAGGTTTATTGTCGACTTTCACCTGGTGGACAATAAAATCCATTAGACTTGCATTGTAGGATCAGGATAGAACATTGTTATAACCAGATTTATAAAAGCAAAAACCACTCACAATTTCTTAAAGTGCCCCTATTATGCCATTTCCAATATTGCCTTTCATGCAGTGTGTAATGTAGCTGTATGCGAATGTAACGATCAGCAAAGTTGCAAAGCCGAAAGTGCATGATAAATAAAGTTATTGTCTCCCAAAATAAAGAATCGTCTCTCTACAGCCTAAACGAGTCGTTAGTAATTCGAATCCCATTTGGGTAACACATTTGCATAATTCCCGCCTATGTTCTACGTTGGCCGACACACAAACACTAATTTTATCGACGACTGCTTCTCGGGGAGTTAAAAAAAAAATCTCGGGGAGTTCAACGAGGGATTCACTAAACGCTTGCTCTTGAAAGATGGCTCAGTACCCTGATTGTTTGGACCAGCTGGCTCCACTGAATTACAAGTATGATAAATAATAGATGTATATATTTTCTATCGAGCATTCAAAATACGGAACTATGGCAATGGGCCTATTGTTTCCGACACTCGCTGTACGCTGTAGACCAGTCACAACAGACTGGGCCATCTGACCAATCAGAGCAGAGTAGGCTCACGGAAAGGAGGGGTTTAGAGAGACTGAATCTTAGAACTGCTTTGAACGAATCGTTTGAGAAAATGAAATGAGGTGATATTAAATACATATTTTGAGAAAACGAAAGCATTTTTTGACCTTGCATGCATGTAATCCTATTGTAGGAGACTCCCAAAACAATATTAGAAACCTTAAAAATGGCATAATAGGGGCACTTTAAGAACATGTAAAACCTAGCTTTGCATAATCAGCACACGTTTTTTTCAGTTTAACACTGTAAAGCTGCTTTGACACAATCTGTATTGTATAAAGTGCTATATAAATAAAGGTGACTTGAGTTGACTTTTATATTTTGTTGTTTCAGTATAAGACAGACATTGTTCCAATCATAAAAGTGAACACAGTGAACACAGGACGCCCACATTTTGTCTACTTGATGCCTGATGAAGACAATCCAAAGGGTCGGTCGGTGCTGTTGGAGCTAACGCCACCTCCAGACATCGAGTATAAAACCCGACCAAGCCACAGTCAGCAGATGAACGTACTCGGCATTGTTATTTTCTCAGCCACAATGGGTAAAACATCTGCCTTCACCTAATGAGGCATCTTTACTAAGTAAAATCATGATCAAATGCATAACTATAAAAAGCACTTTTCATTTAGGTCTCTTACTTGGTAAAATGGGCGAACGGGGAGTTCCTCTGGTGAACGTTTGCCAGTGCATCAATGAGTGTGTGATGAAGATCATTAATGCGGCTGTATGGTAAGAGAAGAAGCACTGGTGTGAACATAGTCATACTCAAAAATCTGGCAATCAAAACTATCATCTCATTTAGGGGTTTTAAAGGAGCAGTTCCATGCAAAAACTGTTTGTTGTTGAAATGAAGATCAGGAATTAGTATTTACAGAATACTTGGCCAGGATTGGCCATTGAATGGGCTCAGATACCATTAGCTGAGGATCTGAGTGGAAGTTTCCAGCATGCAACTGGCACGGGCATAACGGCTGTAAGCATGAAGGTGTTAAAGCCATGCTGTCATTCAGCACACGCAGGGATTATGGATCACCTGCGTTTAAGAGCTGTCACACACTTCAACATGATGCTAGGTAGTGTGGGGCTAACAACGCTGTCACCCCATGTGTCACACTCCAAAAAATATTTAGGCCTAAATTGAAAATTTATCCTTTTGAATTGCAGATAAAATTTCCATCCATTTGTATTACACAGTTTTAAAGGGGTCATATGATTTTGCTAAAAAGAACATTATTTTGTGTATTTGGTGTAATGAAATGTGTTTATGCGGTTTAAGGTTAAAAAACACATTATTTTCCACATACTGTACATTATTGTTTCTCCTCTATGCCCCGCCTTTCTGAAATGCGTCGATTTTTACAAAGCTCACCAGTCTGAAAAGTGAGGTGTGCTGTGATTGGCCAGCTATCCAATGCGTTATGATTGGCCGAATACCTCAAGCGTGTGACGGAAGTGTTACGCCCCTTACCATATTGTGATGCCGTGTCCCGGAGCGATGAGACAAAAACATTAAAACCCATTATAAATGAGGCATTTGTTGCATCCAATCTGTATGACATTCTACAGAACAGAAAAGAGATTTTGAAGAATTATTGAACTGTTTTTGTCCATACAATTAAAGTGTTCCACAAAAGAAAGGTTTGAAATTAATGAGGGTTAGTAAATAATGACGGAATTTACATTTTTGGGTGAACTATCCCTTTAATGTGCCAAATTAATGACAGGACAGCACTGTCGAAGACGAAGTCTTGCTCATAATCACATATAATAGTCCTCAATATGACTGAAGAATTTGAAGAATCACATTCTTGAGAATCATATGATTAATTCCTACCATACTCTTTAACTTCTCTGTATTTCTCAACAGGTATTTTCCTTTTGGGATCATCTTCCTGGTGGCTGGCAAAATCCTGGATATGAATGATCCCTCCACACTTGGGAAGAAGCTGGGCTGGTACGGGGTGACGGTCATGGCAGGCCTGTTTGTGCACGGCCTCATCTTGCTTCCATTCTTTTATTTCATTCTGACATGGAAAAATCCTTTCACATACATCAGAGGGCTTCTGCAAGCCATGGTCATTGCCCTCGCCACGTCATCCAGGTAAAATGTGTAAATGGCTTGTCCCCTCTCCATTAAATTAAGCAGAAACATGCATTGACTTCATGACCTTGTAAGTGTGATATTCTCTCTTTTTCACAGTTCTGCAACGCTGCCCATTACAATGAAATGTTTGTTGGAGAACTGCCGAGTGGACAGGCAGATTGCCCGGTTTGTGCTGCCAGTGGGAGCCACCATTAACATGGATGGAACGGCACTTTATGAAGCAGTCGCTGCTATTTTTATTGCCCAGGTCAATGACTACGAACTGGATTTCGGACAGTTGGTCACCATCAGGTACTTACAGACAGGCAAAGATGTAACCAAATATAGCCAGATTTAGTGGTCGACCGGACCGATATATCGGAACTTTTATTTTGACAGTGCTCAGAACACCAGCACCTGTGCACACAGAGCACCTGTTCTCTGTCTTCATTAGTTTACTGTCTCTGTTTAACAGTTCTAATAAATTATTACACAGAACAAAGTTAGTAAAGGGCATCCGGAAACAGATAGCATTTTCTTTTCTATTAATAGTAACAAAGACGTTCTCATCAAACGTCAGCGTTCACCAAATGCGCATTTCATTTAAACAAATCTTTGAATAGCCTATCTAATGAACGTTTAATTTCACCAAGTTACAAACTTTGTCGAATTCAGCTCTGAAAAGTGTGCATTTGTCGACTGCATAAAAACAACTGCTGGTTACAGTGTTTACTTCCTTTTTATTCATATTTTAACAATTTCTTTATTTGTGTAAAATACTATAGTAGAATTACAGAATCAAGAATTTGCCCTCTAAATAAATCTCTTTATTTTACAGGATAGTTTTTTTTAATCAAGTAAATATGTTTTATATATTTTTTCATTTTCAAAATATATAATTTAGTAAATATTATGTCAAATAAATATAAATTTCAGCAATTAGTATGCATGTGTTTTTACTATATTTAAATTAATAGTGATATATATATGAAGAATTCAGATGCAAAAGTCTCTTAAGTGCCATTTCAAATTTTCTTCTAAAATTAGCATTTTTGTCAGGCTCCTATGTTTATTGAACATAGAAGAACCTATTCATTGCCATTAAAGTGAAATTACTGAACTTACACATAGGAGCGTGAGAAAATGCTCATTTTAGAAGAAAATTTCAAATGGCGTTAAATATATGAGTGTCACAGCAAAGGGTCTGAATACTTAGGACCATGTGATATTTCAGTTTTTCTTTTTTAATAAATCTGCAAAAATGTCAACAATTCTGTGTTTTTCTGTCAATATGGGGTGCTGTGTGTACATTAATGAGGAAAAAAAATTAACAAATGATTTTAGCAAATGGCTGCAATATAACAAAGAGTGAAAAATTTAAGGGGGTCTGAATACTTTCCGTACCCACTGTATATATATAGGCTTTATAATGGCCATCGGCCACCCTGCTCTCTAAGATTTTGGCATTGACCATCAAAAAAAATCCATATTGTTTGACCACTAGTCAGAATTGGGAAACTAAATGAAAATTTAAGAATCATCCATTTTGATCTACCACTATTCTGGATATTGGAGGGAGGACATCCCTGGACATCCCATTTTGTGCAAACTCAGTTTTAATAGGAAACTAGATCAACTCATCTAGCATGATCAGTTCCATCAGGAATTGGGTAAAATCATAATAATCATACTATTCTCATCTCCTCCAGTATAACAGCAACTGCTGCCAGCATAGGTGCTGCAGGAATCCCGGTCCCTGAAGCCTTAATGGTATTTATGAATTATTCTCAATGTTTATAAAAAAATACTCTTAATCTTGAAAATGTATTTAAAACCATTTTTCTTTTTTTTAACTCTAGATTTTTTTTCTTTGTTGTGGACAGTCTAACATGTCATTGACCCATTTACAAGTTTGTTATACAAGTCAAAGGCTTTTGTAGCATCATGCCTAAACTTTAGTTAATCTCAAAATACCACAGGCTTATTGATGATATGTGACCTTCTTTTTGTCAGGCTAAAGCAAATGGAGCTGCACAGGACAGCCAGACTGCTCAAAACATGGAGAATGTGCCTTTAACTAAAGTACCACTGCTGGGCGGCAAAGACTGTATATTGGAGGTGGTTGGTGACACTGTTTTTGAACGACCCACGGTCTACTACAATATATGTCAGGTCTGAGTCACCAGACGGATGCCTTACACATATCCAGGAACTTCCTTTCTACCACTGTGCCACAAAGAAGTACTGAACAAACACATTCTCTGGTTCTTCCATCTCTGCTTTTTAAAACGGACTAATATTGGCTGTTTTGCACAGCTTAATACATTTAGAATACATCCTATTCAAGGGAAATGCTTCTATTTACAAGGACAGGACTGAAAAAGTTATTTTATTTTTTTGGCCTCTTTTGCTGGAGGTAGGCTACAAAAGTTATTGCATGCTGGCATGCATTCAGGAATTTTGTCCTTCAGGTTCATGCTGATGTTACGGTCAAAATACGATCCAGAACTGCGATGACATCCTTCAACAACATCTTAATCTCTGATAGGGAAGGAAACTGAGTGACATTTCAAAATGCACAGTCAAAAGCCAATTATCCAGCATCACATGCAACAACACGGGTGACTGATTTGCAAATGTTATTTATTTTTTAAACATCTGCATTATTGTATTTTTGTGTAATGAACTTGCAAAACGTTTGTAATAAACAATATATATATATATATATATGAGATACAAAAATGGATGTAATGTTTGCACAGTGATGTTATGAGAAACGGCACGCACCTGAGGACAGATGGTTAGAGCGTTAACATCGGATTTAGTTTAGAAGAAAACAAGGAGTGCTTACGCCTAATTAGATAGAGCTGCTTGCATCAGGTTTAAAAGATCAGGATGGTCAGCCCAAAGAACATTAATGACAAATTAGCCATTCAGAGGTTATGACCACTGAAACTAATTCAGCAGGGACAAAACAGATGACCATGTTCCAAAGCACAGCTGACCCAATTATTAAGGCCTTAATCCTAATCGCATTCAATTTTCAATGTATTTTTTGTAACAAATGTTTACAAAGTATTTCAGGGTTTCTGCAGTTTTTTTAAAGGTAAGTTTAAGACTATCTAAAGACCTTTTCAAGACCAAGGAAAATTAAAGGTAAAGTGTAAATGTCTAAGGAGCAGAAGATGCACATTAGCAACCAGTGTTGTGCAAGTTACTCTGAAAATGTAATCAAATTACTGATTTAACCCAGTAACCACGTTACTGTTCTGATTACTTTTTTCAAAAGTAATTAGTTACATTACTAGTTACGTTACTTTTTTCTGCATGAAATTTATGAGATCCCAGCATACACGCTCCCGATTAATATTTGTTATTAAAGCATTAACATTCACAGAACTCTGTTATTTTTAACTAAAGCGAGCGGCTGGCACTTGACTCGACAGTGCGTGTGCTACATCCTTTTTACAATCTCTAGATTATAAAACACTGCATTCCGTCAGCAATGTAACGCGGCAGTAACGTAGACACCTCGGCTTGAAACTATACTCTAATTACTATTTTGAAAATTATAACGCGTTAAATTACTCCGTTACTAAAAAGTAATCAAATTACAGTAACGCGTTACTGCCCAACACTGTTGGCACCACTTCAAAGCTTGAAAATACACGTTCCAACAGAGCTCCTTTACTTAAACATGGAAATAACTTTTACTGTACCTTCTGATCACACTGCAATAAGCGATGTTCATCCTTAGTATTTTTGTCGTTTTCCAGTCTAAAGACTCTTAAACCATGATATACTGACAAGCAAAATGAAACAAGTTTTGTTTTCTGATCAAAATGAAGTGAGTTTGAGTAAAACAAGAACCAATATCTGCCAATGGGCTCAGAAAAATGTACTCAATTCCAAAGAAAAAATACTTTTCATTGCCCATCGACAGATATTTGTCCTTGTTTTAGTATAAACTAGAAGAAAGCAAGACAATATACTTAATTTGCATTTTAAATAAATATAACATGATTCAAGGATTAGATATTTGTACTGGAAAACGAGACAAAATATATTAATTTTTGCAGTGCAAAAACATTTGCAACATTTAATGCCATAACTTCATGAATTTAAGACCTTTTGCTCTGATTTGAAACTTATTAATTTGTGAAAGGGTGAATTAGGATTTTTGGGACCCACAGAAACCCTGTATTTGCACATGCAAAAATAAGGGATATTAAATTTTAAAGCAAGCCATTAAAATACTTCACCTAAATAGAACGCTAACAACTGAACAGGAAACAGAGAAAGTATGCAGTGGTAATGATTGTTGCAGTCAAACTGGAGCTGCAAGGGGCACTATGGGTCTGAATTCAGAATAACTTTGATACTATTGCTGACAATTTTTCTCTGGTAAAAATTTATTGATAATTTGTCTGCAGACTGTACAGTGAGTCTGACAGACTGTCAATGAAACAGTTTAACCGCATGACTGCTAGTGTAGCTTTGTGTTAACTTTTGTAACCAACAGCTTTTGCAAACGCACTATTTTACTGTAATCAATTTAAAGAGTTCACAGGACTTGTGCACAAGATTCCTAAAAAGAAACATTCTTTTACTCCACAAGTCGAATCAAATTCTTTTTCCAAGTCTGTTCATCTATACTTAAACATGACAAAACTCAACACATGAATGTAAATTAGATAATGTAGTATGTAAGGTTTGGCGAAGATAATCAGCAAATGAAAGCAGATTAATTCTTCAAAATTGGCCCATTATAAACACACATTAAGCTAACTGGAAGTCTTTAACTATTAACTCTTGAAATATATTTTAAATCATGAAAAGTAACAATACATGAAAGTAACAATTTTTTTTTACAACAAAACAATGGCATTTATTTGAATGAAAGACATGGAACATCTTGCTACAGGACTTTAGGTCACACTACCAGTAAAGACCCAAAGCATGATGTGTACAATTACCAACATCCAACTTACCGACAAATGAACATGCACACAAGTATAGTGCTGATCTGCAAACCGGATGTTTACTTGTACCGTGTGATATCTAGAGAACAATTAAATACAATTCTTCACCTTAGTGTGGCTTTACATGACAAGGTCTCAAAAAGCAGTTTCAAATTTCACGTTAAAATGTACAAAGCTGCATTTAGGATTGACTAAGTACAGAATAAACACTACATTAAAATGCACTATTAATGTAAATTCAGCAAACACCGCAAGCAAATGTGTAATTCTAGACTGACAACTTTCAGACATGTGCCTACAACTCTGCTCCTATCAGACTCAAATTCATCCAGAAACGTCCCAGACCTTTAACACGATGTGGGGAGTGAATTCAATGCCGCTTAAAAAGATCATGAAAAAAATATTTTAAAATGCTCCTTCCAAATAAAACAAGACAAAACACAAAAAGAAACATGCTGTTAAATGCAAAACAAACTTTAATATCAAACAAAAGAACTTGATTTAAAAAACAAATGCAAATTGCAGTGGGGGGGGACAAAAAAAAAAGACATCCTAGATGACAACACTTGCAGTCTTAGATTTAACTTCCAAACAGGAGAACTAAAACTTAAAGGCATATGCTTTACACTCCGAGTTCTTTGGTCCTTCCAACGTTCTTTTACCTTACAGATGGGTGAGCAAGAGCACTGAAGAATGGGACTAGTCACTATTTAAGAGGTGGGGATGTGTAGTTTGTACTGACAATAAAGCTAAAAGCTTTCACAATATAATATAATGAAGAAAACGGGACCAATAAGTCCAGTGTGATTAAGGGAAGAGGGATTAAAAAGGAAAGAGCGACAATGCCATGATATCTTTAAGGCATCATAACAGTTTACCAAAAAAAAAAAAAAAAACTTCAGATATATATATATATATCTTAAACTTTTAAATTGTCCAGGTTTTTTTTTTCTCAACCCCCAGAGTAAAACACTAGCACTTTTTTCACCCCAACACAAATGTATGAGTATGTTTATGTAGACAGTCAACAATAACTGAAATCTTCAGAACAAACCTTCTTTCAGGTTCTCTTACAACACAAAAAACCCCCCAGTCCCTTTACTTGTGAGACTTGCTGGTTTTGAATGACACTTGTAGGACTCTGTCTCCCATGCGGTATCCGTTCAGGCTGGCAATGGCCATTGCTGCCTCCTCGTAATTTGTCATGGAAACAAACCCGAACCCTTTGCATTTGTTGGTGTTAAAGTCACGGATGACCTTGACGTTGGTGACAGCGCCGAACGGACCAAACATCTGCCACAGGATGCCTTCGTCTACATCTTGACCCAAATTGTAGATGAAGACACACCATCCAGAGGAAGAGCTGCTTGACACATTCATACCAGAGGCGCTGCTCATGTGGTCAACACTCATGGGTGAAAACCTGCCAGAGCAAGAAATGAATCACCTTTATTACAAAAGCTTTTCTCACAAACAGCCAATAATCTAATATATCTGATGCAAAACTACAACAGAATGATGGACAACATTAAAACTGCAGGAAGCGTGTTTGGCTGTCTCACCTGAAGCGCTGTGCCTGGTGATGAACAGGTCCACCGAACCGACGGGATTGAGTGTGGTACAGCTGAGAGAGCAGCTGGGAATTCTTGGTCTGGTTTGGATTGGCAGCAAACTTCACTGTGATTGGTTCAGAGGCACCAGCTGGTTTGGACCCATTAAGATCCTTGATGGCTTCTTCCGCTTCAGACCTCTTATCAAAACGAATGAATGCAACTCCACGCGACAGACCTGACAAGAAAGAAAGCCCCCCAAAATGAGTTGAGACCCAGAATACATTCAAATTGGAAAATTGCAGAGTGCAGGACAGAATTATTACCAGAAGCCTGATCGACCAGTATGCGGGAGTTTATGATATGCCCATACTGGGTAAACATGTCCTCTACATCCTTCTGCGCCATGGTCTTGGGTAAACCGCTGATGTACAGGTTGGCATCTTTGATGCTGTCAGAGCTTGGCCGGGCATATGAGACCTAATTTAATGGAGAAAAACTGCATTAATAACCACTCCATTAATCCATCATAAATGAAAATGTAAGAAGTCATCATGTTTGCCCCCATTACTGATGAAACTATGTAGTTCCATTGAGTATCCAAAGCATAACCTCAGATCTGAGATGCACATATGAAAAAAATAAAAACAAACCCAGAAAAATAAATCGACTACAATGTGACTACTATTGCGTACTTCATAAAAGGTATAAAGCAGCTTTTATAGTCTATGTCTAAAAAACAAAACTTTCAATTAAACTACAATGCTCAAAAGTAAAAAAACAAAAACAATAATAAATAAAATAAAATAAAAATAAATGTCTGGGACTTCAGCACAGGGCTTGTGTTCGGCACAATGTCATACTCAAGCAAATGACTATTAACGTTTACCCCTCCGTTTTTACACCACAACCACGCAAGAAATGAAAATAGCAGAATTGATCTTAAATGGGACCTATTATGGAAAATTCACTTTCACATGTTGTTTGGACAAATTGTGTTGGCAGTGTACACAACCACCCTATAATGATAAAAATCCACCCACTCTTTTTTTTTAAATAAGCAGCGTCTCCCAACTACCTGTTTTCAGAATTGGTGCTAATGTGACGTCACATTAGGCACAGGCCCCGCCCACGAAATTTGACAGACACTGCCGTTTTAACATAGAACCGCCCTGAGCGAGTTCACAGCGAGTTGTACACAGTCCGCCATTGCTGCACTGACGAGAATGCCTCCCATGCGTTTTAGGTGTTCTGTAGCTGGATGTATGTATCCACATAGCTCTCTCCATTTACTCCCGAAATCGGAGTCGCTGAAGACAAGGTGGATTAATTTTGTTTTCGAAGAAAATGCGTTTATGTCTGCGCGAATCATTTTACACCGGACTGCTTTGTGAATGAGGGTCAGTATAAAGCAGGTTTTGCACAAAAGTTGCTCTTGATGGACAGAGCAGTGCCAACTGTTCGTGATCCAGCTACACCTCCAGAAGTTGTATTACACGTTAGTTTAAAAAATTGCCTTTCTGAAAGAGCTTCTTGGCTCTCTGTAAGGCTAATGTTGTTAAAGCTACCATTGTCTGTCTGTTTTCACTGATGCTGCCTTCACGTGCTACCAGAATGATCGTAAATAGGAATGTGGGAGTTATAATTTCATATGAAAGCAATGTGAAGTTGACCGCTAGAATTAGTCGAGCTCATAATCACAAGTGGGGCGTATAAAGTTTGTAATAGCATGATAGCATCATGAGTTTTTTTTTTTTTTAATCGCGCCGTGCTACCGTCTGTGTAATTCATAAAGTGCATTTTTTTTATGCACAGTACAATCAGATGACTGACTTTTAAACCAAGTGCGCTTTCTGTAAAGATAACAGGCTTGTACTAATAGTGGAGTGTTTATTTGCAAAGGCTAGCACCGGTATTGCCAGAGCTTGAGCTCTTGAAGTTCCGCCCTCTTCCCCAGAGCACCAGCTCATTTGCATTTAAAGAGAAAGACACGAAAAAGGCACGGTTTGGCTCATACCCTAAAAGTGGCAATTTTAACAAGCTATAAAAAATTATCTGTACGGTATTTTGAGTTAAAACTTCACATACACACTCTGGGGACATCAGAGACTTATTTTACATCTTGTGAAAAGGGGCATAATAGGTCCCCTTTAAATGAACTACAAAATAAAAATGCCACTGACTTCAGTATAATTCTGTACCGAAATTAAACCATGCTAAGTCAAAGACAGCCAATCATACAGATTATAAGAGCAAAGACAACAAATGTCAGGAAAAAGAAAATTAAAAAGCAAAGAAAAGAAAAAAATAAAGGAACAATTGTGGAAACTCATGAAGTTGTTCATTCCTTACAGAAAGCAGACAGGACTGGAACACTGTCCTAACTGCTTTGAGTCAAGTGTACCAACATGGCATCTATAATTTAACACATGGAGACAAAAACACCTCTTTGCACGTTACCTTGATAGTTTTAGACTGTAGTCTCAGGCCATTGAGTGTATTGATTGCCCTTTCTGCATCATTAGGGTTAACATAGTTAACAAATCCGTACCCTAAACTGTGGCCTAGAGAAAACAAAAAGGGAAAAAAAAACAAAATAAAAATAACAAACGTTCGTCCACATCCTGCAGACTATTCTCTCTGCACAAAAGAAACAATGCAAGCTATTCTTGTGAATGACAATTGTAAAACAAAAACAGTAACATGTTCATCAAAAACAAAGTTTTGACATCAGGCAAGAAAACGGTTAGGATACAGAAATAAAAACCAAACACCAAAGAGTCTTCATAGAATAGTTTCTAGGACAAAAAAACATATACCTTCCTTCACCTCCTTAAAAATAAAAACAAAAAACATTAGTAGGCATTTATAAACGTTTAAATAAATAAAATATAGAATGTACATTACAACATAACTATACATCCTATTTCTAAGTATATTAAATTCCATAGATAGTGGGATGCTGCGGGCAGAGGAAAAAAAAACAAAAACAAGTCAAATAAAGCTAATGGCAGATGCATGAAGATGGCACCAGACTGACATCATTAGGCCTCTTCCAGGTACTCCACACTTCAACTGGAAATTGACAATTGTCCTCAAACAATAGGAAAACAAAAACAGCCAAAAGAACAAAAACACAACAACAAAAAATAAAGCACATTTGCTTATACACTTTGCACAGAACAAGACAGGATACCCACATCATTGGGGAAGAAAAAAGAAAAAGTATTTTTCAAAATGTCAAATTAGTTTTTGCAATCTACACACCAGAGTATGTGAGTGAAGTGGAGTGTGAGCGGCGTGATTATTGACTGGAGCGAGGATGGATTTTTTTGACAGAGTCGTGTTTTCACTCTTTCTGAGAGCGCTCCACGAGCACAATTAACTGCGTTTTATTAAGAATTCACACATTAAACATCATTAGCTAGCTTGACATATGTGGATCTCAAATAAGAAAGAAGATAAAGGTTAAAGGGTGCTCAATTGCCTGGTCCGAACCAGAGCTCAACCATTCCTTTTAAGTGGACTCAGGTACGGTTCGCACCCGAGTTCGGAAGACATCATCCCATCATCCAAACGTACCGAACTCTGACATCAAACGAACCAGGGTGCGTACCAAAAGTGCTAGTGTGAAAGCACCCATAATGACAGCAATGGACGTGCGGGAGGTTATATCTTAAGCATGTTTGTTTGTAGCATGTGGATACTCAATATTGATTGGGTGAATTCATGTTTTAAACAGTTTATAGTACAGGTACATTTGCTGCATACGCACACAATACACAAGCTCGCACATAGGAACATTCAAGAGTGCAGAATATTAGTCAACGCTGTCCTGTGATTTATCAGCTTAAAAACTGAAAAGTTACAGCACGTTATTTCTGTTTCTAAAGTAACTAAAACCCTCAGCTTCGACATAGTAGAGAGACGCTGCACAGACAAGTGAGTTAAACAGTCATTTAATATAGACTTCAGCTAATAGTGTTCCAGTAAACCACATTAAAACTAATCTTCTAGTATTGTGTTAATTTTCTGTTTAATATAATTTCTGAACAAAGCTTTGTGATATTTCAAAACGTACTAAAATACTTTAGCCGCAAACTGTCATGGAGCGGAGGGATGTTTCTGAACAGTTGAGCGAGGAGTGAAAAATTGTGAACCCAGAGCGGAGCTGGAACGGAGTGATTACTGAACACTTAGGAGTGCGGAGGGGAAATTGTTGCCGCTCCACTCTGCTCACATACTCTGCTCCACACCAAGAAAACATTTACAGAAAAACAAATGTGCTTGACTACAAAGCCCAATCAAAACTCAGCACATTGTGGGAGGACTCCAAGTCTAATCAAAAGCTCAATATTGAATCGGACCAGTACCATCTTTACACCTTCTCAAATAGTGGGGGGAAAAAATAAACCAAATGAAAATTTGTGAGCAAAATGTTTATTGGAGCATAAAACATACCACAGTGGACAGTGAAAAACTGCCACAATCCTGACCCAAGCTTCAATAAACTGGTCAAAAGAAAATGAAAGATTTGCCTTAAAAAAAAAAAAAAAAAACACTTCAAAATATTGGAAAAAAAAAAAAACCCTGTGCAATCCATATAGGACTTGTAACTGTGAAACCATTTTTCCTCACCAAAAAAATAAATAAATGTTGGAAATATAAACAAGAACTTATGAAAACAAACAGCCTTTCTCTTCATGCATCACTATCACAGAAGAGAAAGCCACCGGCTCATTGTGTTGAGACGTACCTGCCATCTTGTCTCTTATGAGTTTGGCCGACTCCACCTCGCCAATGCTGCTGAAGAGACTTCGAAGCTCCTCCTGACTCATGTTCTGAGGCAGGTAGTTGATAATCAGGTTGGTTTTCGCATCGCTCGGCTCATCGCCCATGTGGTCCTCGTAACCATTCGGCATGTCGTATTCTTCCTGCTTCAGAAAAAGTAATACATTGTGACCAAACCATCAAATTTACACTGGTAGACTAAATCCTAAAAAAAAGAAATGCAAGTAGAATGACCAACAATATCTGACATTAGTCTACACACAAAAATAATGGCCAATTTTACCTTTACTGAGCTGCCACCCTTGTGTGAGTCTCTGTCATTACCCTGGTTCTGAACCTCACAAACCTGCAGCAACAAATCAGTTGCAACATGATATAAATATAGATCTAATAACACCATGCAATATATAGCTATTTGCACTTTTGTTTTGCTAACTGTAATTCCTGGCCTTTATACTTACACTACGCACAAAACCAATAAAGTTGAAACTAATATAATCAAATACTAAAATTTGGTGATTTTTTTTTTTTTTTACCAAAACCAAAATGTAAGTTTTCATTTAGCTGTAAACTGATGTTTACGCTGTTCAAACTTGGTCTGCTGTTCAGGTGTTGTGTCCAAAATGATAAATTAAACCAGTAATAGTAAAGTTCCTCAGCAACAGATTCTTCTACTTTTTATTTTTGGTCATGGTGAAGTGCGTCTTCACTGCTAACACTTGGCTGACGTCGTTGTTGCACGGATAAAATAGATGCTGAAACTGTCAAAACGCATCAGAGAAGCACTAATTAAACATCACTATATCAATAACTTCAGCTAGGGCTGGACAATAATTCAATATCAATATGTATCGCGATATAATTTCTCTCAATAACGGTGATATGATTTTTAAACACATTTCCGATATTTCGACATTACCAGTGTTTCCCATACATTGATTTATTTGTGGCATTTGATTTCATTAAAAAACATGAGCATCAAAATCAAACCGCACCGCAGGTGTTTTATATGAATGAATCTCTGAAGGGAACTGACTGTCTTCTGAAAAGTTTCAATGACGTTTTCATTTTTATATGATAAAGCAGCTTTCATGAGCGGAGCTGCTTTGATTACAGCAATTACTGGGGAAACCGCTAGTTTTATCACTCTAAAAGCCCATCTCCAGCAACATGTTTTTGCTCAATTTATTTGTTTTCTGCAGCAACTCAGAGCACTTTCATATTCTTTATCCTGGCTGAAGCACATTTGTCTCAATCTATAAGAATAATCAGCCTACACTACCAGTCAAAGGCTTTTTAACAGTAAGATTTGTAGTAAAAAAAAAAAAATCTTCTGCTGACCAAGCCTGCATTTATTTGATCCAAAGTAGGCTACAGCAAAAACAGTAACGTTCTGAAGTATTTTTACTATTTAAAATAACTGCCTTCTATTTGAAATTATAGAAATTGTATTTAGCGCTGCAATTTTATTTTATTTATACTACTTTTATTTAGCAAGGATGCTTTAAATTGATCAAAAAGTTCATAATGCTACAAAAGATTTCCATTTCAGACAAATGCTGTTCTTCTGAACTTTCTATTCAAAGAAACCTGAACAAATTCTACTCGAGTAGTTTAGTAATTCTACTAAAATTATGCTTTTTTTAAATAGTGTTCATATCGATATCGGAATTATATCGTATCGAGCGAAATTTAAAAAATATATCGTGATAAATTTTGTCCATATCGTCCAGCCCTAACTTCAGCTCTCCAAAACTATTTTGGCCATAATCAAAAGTTAGTTTTTTGCTGTTACAGACAAATATATTATTTTACTAACATTCCTGTGTTAAAACCACTTGAAATTCCCTGAAATTCTTCACAAGTATCAATCAAATAAACGAGTAAACCGAAACACCGATTGTTCAGGGCAACAGAAATTCTTCATATTAATGTTGAACTGTTATAAGGTAACTCACCATTTCACTGAAGAAATAGAAGTAAAGTAGATTATAAATACTTACTTTTAAATATCTTATGTGTCCTCTTCTGACGGCCATGTAGACACTTTAAAGCTTCAAAATCTTAGTCTGAAAATGAAAAAAGTCAATCGTAAAAGGCCTTGCAGTAAAAGCACATTCTCTACTAAAGAGCATTTCAATATTTGCACTAGCTTAGGAACAACAACAAAACCACTCAAGTCTACTACTTACAATTAAATAAACGTTTACTCGTCGATGTATTTACCCTACAAACATAAAACAATGAAGAGCTAAATGCTAAACGCATAGCTTAAACGTACGCATGGATGCTAAGCTAGGCTAACCACACTAAGCTAGGCTGCACACGGACAGCGCGAACGGTTACAAATAAACAAACAACAGCAACATTGCAATAGCACCATAACCCACGCATAGATTGGTCCCATTATAAGCTAAACTCGTTTTGCAAATTAAAATACTTTCAACGCGTCAGGCCGCTCTTTTGAGGCCCGCCAGTATTGAAGCTAACAGCGCGCGAGAGCGAGAGCGTGCAGTCCGCACATTTGAAAAAAATACAAATATCACAGATTAGAACATAAGAATGGCATAATTTTCAAACCCAAATACACATACCTTCGTTTCCTTTGTCCTCGACCGCCGTTGTAGTAGAGCGAGTCACAAACCGTGTAGAGAACAAAGCGGAGGAGATCTGCGCTACCTACTTCGGCGTCGCGAGCTCAAGCGGAAGTGAAGCCACACCTCCTTCCGGCTGGAGGAAGAGATGCTGCGGAGCCACAGCCCATCTGAGCACAGCTTCAGCGAAACATCCCACCAGCGTTTCAGAGCATTGACAGTTTATTTGTTTGTTTGCAGCGATCTATTATGTTTGATCAATTATTATGTAACATCGGATATATACATGAATACAGCATGAAATATAGGCAGTTTTAAACACATCTAACGTCTGTATCAATCTGTACCCCATTCCTCCTAAAATGGCGATGGCCTCAACAAACTCAAAATTATGCAACGTTTTTTTTTACCCTCTTTATTTCTTTAGAAAATTGTGACATTGACATTTTGTGTTTGACTATTATTTATTTGGAATTATTATAAAAAATTGAATTATTAAAACGTATGCATATTAGCCTATGCATAAATTAAACATATTATGCATACCATATGGTGAGGTGGGGAAGTTGTAATTGTTCTATCTTTTTGATAACGATGTAATCAGTTTGACATATTTAGAATATGACACTAACTTAAAATTCAGTTCATATTTTTTATTATTAACTTTTAATGGTCAAAAAATTTCAGAATTAACATCAGTTGAACCATTTTTTTAGCACGTCAGGAAATAAGTAAATCATTTCCTTTCCAGTTCCCATTCCTCCTAAAATGGCGATGGCCTCAACAAACTCAAAATTATGCAACGTTTTTTTTTACCCTCTTTATTTCTTTAGAAAATTGTGACATTGACATTTTGTGTTTGACTATTATTTATTTGGAATTATTATAAAAAATTGAATTATTAAAACGTATGCATATTAGCCTATGCATAAATTAAACATATTATGCATACCATATGGTGAGGTGGGGAAGTTGTAATTGTTCTATCTTTTTGATAACGATGTAATCAGTTTGACATATTTAGAATATGACACTCTAACTTAAAATTCAGTTCATATTTTTTATTATTAACTTTTAATGGTCAAAAAATTTCAGAATTAACATCAGTTGAACCATTTTTTTAGCACGTCAGGAAATAAGTAAATCATTTCCTTTCCAGTTTTTTTTTTACACTGGCCTACAGATTTAGTGTTACATTTGTTTTTGGTGCCAATTAGGGACATGATATTAAAAATACTGAGGTCAATAAATAGCCTTTCTTAGACTCATTATTAAAGCATGTGATATAGCATGATTTATTAATCTTGGAAACATGGACACTCCTGCTCAAACATAAACAGAATCTACTCCGGCTTGCAGTTGAACACAGAATCAAGTGCAAAATATTAATATTATTCATACACAGTGTTGGGAAGGTTACTTTGGAAATGTAATAGGTTACAGATTACAAGTTACCCTATTTAAAAGGTAATATGTAGTGTAACTATTTCAATTACTTTATTAAAGTAATGTAACTGATTACATTTGATTACCTTTCTAAATTTCTACTGAATGTTTTCAACTGTTAATCATTTTCAAACATTTAACCTAAAAAAACAAAACAGAGAGTTATATTTAAGAGAAAACACAATTCTAGATCATTTTACAGTAGTAAAAAAAAGTTTTTCTTCTTACTGATATAAAACATCTACATACTATTCTTTTTAACACTAATTTTCAAACATTTAACCTAAAAAAACAAAACAGAGAGTTATATTTAAGAGAAAACACAATTCTAGATCATTTTACAGTAGTAAAAAAAAAGTTTTTCTTCTTACTGATATAAAACATCTACATACTATTCTTTTTAACACTATGTGTGTGTGTGAAGGGAACACATGTTCACATTTCTCAATAACAGAAGCAAGAATAGATTCTAGTTTCATATTCACTGACAACTGAAACAGACTCCCCCAATGTATCTGTTATAACATGCATGGTATTTTTTTTAATAGTTATATTCCACCAAAAATATTGTTTAGACTCAATGACCAATCATTGTTTAGTTAAATAGCTCTATTTTGCAAGTCAAAACTAGAGAGACTTGTCAACTAGGTTGCGATTAAGGTTAACATTCATAATAGAAGATGCTTCCTCAGATTCGACATTGAATCCTTCAAACATATTTTGCACTGAATTGTTATATTTGTGCCCTTTTCTAATTCCTGGATGAAATGATTTTTAAATTTCCAGCGCTGGAACACATTTTTATCACTCGCCCTGGTGGCAACTCTCAGACAGTTTGTAGACTAGAGCTTTCAGCGGCAATGTGGATTGATGGAATTGGCAGATGTGGTTCAAACAAATTCAAACAAGAGAACCAATCAAGAGCATCAGAATAGCATCGCTTTACTAAACGGCTTTTAAATGGCCGGAGACATCGTGCACATCAAAAACAGGCAAAGCAATAAATTAATGTTATTCAACTGACATTTCCTAGCTTTTTACAGAAAATATTCAGATGTAGCCCCTTTTGTAATTGTTAACATTTTCATAAGTAACTAATTGAATTACTTTTTTTTCTCAGTAACTGTAACAGATAGTTACATTTATTTTGTAATTAAATTACGTAACTCTGTTACATGTAACTAGTTACTCCCCAACACTGTTCATACATAGCCATAATGTTCCAGTGATGTCTAATTAGGCTACTGTTTATGTCAGCAGTATGTACAAAGCATTCTTGTTTGGCAAAGATCGAAATAAAGTAGAATGAGAGAAGCAACTATATGATATACTGAAACATTTTGCAATGCTGTTACATGTTCATAGAGGCAGATAAATTTAGCCTACATAAAGTTCACCAAAAACAGCCCTTCAACATTCAACATTGAAAAATATTCTTCCATGCCTTCAATCCCAAGCGTAGATCTCTGCAGAATTTCCTATTTGAGAAATTGGAAGCCCCTGTACAGTAGAAGAGGTAGACAGTGTGGCTGAAGCATGCTAGTTGTATTAATTCCACCTCATATAGAAGATTTCTTATAGTACGGTGACAGTTTAGGTGCGATTTTCAATAAAACATTCCCAGATGTTTAAGAGAGAAGAAGGGGGCGACTGAATTTGACATCAATTCGATTTGATGGGCGATAAACTGCCAAAGATGAGCCGGGAAAAACATAATCCTTGACTGTGGCATTCTGTCATATCCTTCCATTAGTCTACCATTGAAGCATTTTTTGAAATGTTGAATTAAGATGGGGGAAAAGACATATAAAGATACACTATATATATATATATATATATATATATATATATATATATATATATATATATATATATATATATTAATTTATGAATAGTGTATGCAATACAAATTTACGGGTCTTTTAGCAGTCATTCCTAAACAAATATGTACTATCACAACATCACAGATACATGATCCTTACTAACTTTAAAGAGAGAATAGGATTGTATGGACAGTTGCATATGATAGCAAATGAAGAAGGAGCAACATGAATTTCAGTTCAGATGAGAGACAATCTTATTCACACTGCTTGTGCAAAGAGAAAACAACTATGTTTGCTGTGTTGCTAACCTAAAGTTGCCATCAAAGCCACATGCCTCCATACGAAGAGCTTTAAGAAACAGCTCATCATGTGTCAGTCCAGTATTAAAATAGCAAAAGTGGAAGAGGAGAAGAAGAAATTCTCAGTGCATTTTTAAAGCATTGTCTTTGTCCTCCTTTGTCTTCCGTGAGAATCCAAATCTATAGATCATCCAGGCTACTGACATTCTGCCGTACTGCCGCCTGCCTCCACGCTCATGGAGAAACCATTACTGAGGTTCTTGGGACTGGGTGGGGTGGTGCTCACCGGCGAAGGCTCGTGTTTGCCTCCCGGATCCACTGAGCAGCTCTTCTTGGGCACCCTGGGCCGAACCACTGGAGCCTTTGGAAGGACGGAGGTCTGCCTGTGTCCCTCTGCTATCAGGGGTGGGCGAGTGGGCATGGGCCCAGATAGGACAGAAGGTTTAGATTTATGGGTAGGGTGGAGGGGGGGACACGAGGGACTCAAGGCACCATCTTCAACCTTCTCAGATCCCTCTTTAATGGGAATGGGCTCTCTTTGTGAATCCACTGTGTTGTCCTTCTGTATGCTGCTCTGGCGTGAGGTCTTGTCTGCATTAGGCATTTCGCAACTGTCCGTCCGCCGTCGTGAGCCCTCGTGCATCCGGCTTGTGGCGACCACAGCTTTCATAGCAGCCTATGGATGGAGAAACTCATGATTAATGCGCACTGGTTCAGTAAAATACTCATGATTCTGCTAGTAAAAAGCACAGAAATCATATTCTTGAACAGCATAATATCCTACATTGAACAACATTTGACTTTAAGGGACTCGAGAATGAAAGTTCTGTCATCATTTACTCACCATCAAGTTGTTCCAAATCTGTATGAATTCTGTTGAACACAAAATAAGTTATTTTTAGGAATGTGGGTAACCAAACAGTTGCTGGGAGCCATTGACTTACGTAATATTTTTTTTCCCATACAATGGAAGTCATTGGGGACCAACAACTCTTTGGTTACCAATATTCTTCAAAATATCCTATTTTCTGTTCCACAAAATTAACTAATATAATTTTGGAACAACTTGAGGGTGAGTAAATGATGACAGAATTTTCATTTTTGGGTGAAATGCTCCAATAAAGTAAATTACCATTATATTAATTTATTTAAAAAATACATTAAAATGCAATTCATGTTTGCAATGACTTGGACACAAAGCATGTTTTTAGTCCTTGAATTAAAATTGATATTAAATTGATATTTCTGAGGGTGCATAAAGCCAAGAATGTCAGGTTGACACAACTGTCTTGATATCATAATGACATTTTTTTCAGCAAAAGGGATAGTTCAGCAAAAATGAAAATTCTGTAATCATTTACTCACCCTCATGTTGTTGCAAACCCATAGGACTTTGGTTAATCTTCGAAACACAAATTATATGTGACCCTGGACCACAAAACCAGTCTTAAGTCGCTGGGGTATATTTTTAGCAATAGTCAAAAAAACATTGTACGGGTCAAAATTATCGCCAAATTTTCGCTTTTATGCCAAAAATCATTAGGATATTAAGTAAAGATCATGTTCCTTGAAGATATTTTGTAAATTTTCAACCGTAAATATATCAAAACGTAATTTTTGATTAGTAATATGCATTGTTAAGAACTTAATTTGGATAACTTTAAAGGCGATTTTCTCAGTATTTTGATTCCAGATATTCAAATAGTTGTACCTCGGCCAAATATTGTCCTGTCCTAACAAACCATACATCAATGGAAAGCTTATTTATTCAGCTTTCAGATGTTCGTGTCCATCGAAATGTCAAGGTAGCTAAAAAGGTCATAAAGCTGTAATAAAACAAATCCATATGAATCATGTGTGAATCATCTTAATCCAAGTCAAATCTGAAGAGATATGATTGCTTTATATGATGATCAGATTTAATTTAGACTCAATTCATTTGGATTTATGACCTTTTTGGATTTTCTAAGTTTGGCTACCTGGGCTTTCAATGGAGGGACAGAAAAATCTCAGGTTTAATAAAAAAAAAAAAAGTATTTCCAAGATGAAAGTCTTACGGGTCTTATAGGTTTGCAATGACATGAGGGTAAAGTCAGTGATGACAGAATCGTCATTTTAGGGTGATCTATCCCTTTAAGTAGTTATATGCATAATATTCTATTTTATTTAAAAGTGCTTCATTGCTTATTATTCAATTAATGAATGCAATGAATTAATTAAAAAAATTATAATTAATACTTTCGTCCACCAAATCAAAGTTATCTGCCAACATGCAAAAAAAAACACCATAAAAGGAAACGTATTATACTTATTAATAATTCCAGATAAAAAATACCTTATACCTTGAAAAATATATGCAATGGTTTACACTTAAATATATACATAAATGCATGCAAGGAACAAGTCATTTAAACATTTCTTAAAAAAAGGTATACAAGTTATTAAAATATTGAAATATACATTTATTAAAATTAAAAAGCAACTTCAATACAAAGAGGACATTTCTAAACAAAGATTTTTTTTCTTTACTGTGGACACTTTTTTTTTTATCATAGCCAAAACATAGCTATTGGTTGCTGACCTTTAATTTGCGTCGAGCATTAAATTCCTGTAGTTTTCTTTGTGTTGTGTCCATGTGGGAGAACCGGGCTACTTTTCCAAGCACCCATGGGTGCTCCAGAGCCTGCTTGACTGTGAGACGTTTATGAGGGTCCAGCACTATGAGCTTACTAACCTACAGACGACATCAAACAAACATAACCAACAGCTAATGGTGAATAAACAAAGAGCCAGAAAGCTCAGATGACTGAATAATCAAATCAGCATGAGTCGGCTGCTGTTGATATTTGATGGAGATACTGTTCTCTCCCATCTCATTTGAAATCAATCTGCAGTGCATGAACATCATCAGCATTACAAACAATGGCGTGTGTGTGCACATGGTACTCACCAGATCCTTTGCGTTGAGAGACACTTCATCCCACCAGGGGGAGACAAACTCGTAATCACAGTTCAGAATGCGACTGTACATGTACTGATCCCCCCTTGGATCGAAAAATGGTTCAAACCCACACAGCCTGAAGGTGGAGAAAGAAAGAACAGAAGCAGATAGCAGAGAAAAAGCCATTTATAATTTGAACAATGAAGTGAAGGGGAAACACACTTACAAGAGTGAAAATACAAGGAGAAGGATATAAAAAAAAAATACAGTAATATGGTGAAATATTATTACAATTTAAAATAACTGTTTTCTTTTGCAATATGTTTAATTTAATTTAAAGTAATTTATTCCTGTGATGTAAAGCTGAATTTTCAGCATCATTACTCCAGTCTTCAGTGTCACACGATCCTTCAGAAATCATTCTAATATGCTGATTTTCTGCTCAAGAAACATTTTTTATCATTATCAAACAGTTGTGCTGTTTGATATTTTGTGGAAAGTGTAAAACATTTTTTTCCCCGGATTCATTGATGGATGGAAAGTTCAAAAGAACAGCATTTAGTTTAAAACTTTTGTAATAACATAAATTACCGTCACTGATCAAATTAATGCATACTTTAAAAAAAATAAATAATATATATTATTTTCTTTCTCACTGGTTTTACAAACCTCTGCCCTTATCTTATATATACATGAAAAAAACATTAGCTCCTTATGATTAATCACTTGCGTATTTGACTATATGCTGCGTGGATGTGAGAAAACAGGCAAATGATTACAAATTAATTGGATGCTGAAACATTATTATCACTGGAATTTGCTTGCTTGTGGATATCTAAATGACTTTTATCCAAATGGCACATGTAAAAACAAAGTAAAATAATAACACTGATTCAAGATTTACATTTGTAGCAGTTTATGCATTCCCTGGGAACTTTGCGAGCGCCACACTCTATTATTTGAGCTGCAGGAATGTTTCACGAACTGAATCAACTGATTCTTCAAAAAGAGCCAGATTGACTCTAAGGGAATGATGTTGATTTTTAGTCCGTTCCTTACATGTTTCAGAGAAATACGGGAATATGATGCATTTGCAAGTCAGATAAAAGCGTCCACTAAATGAATAAGCATTAATGTATTACTCACAAAATATAAAGGATGACTCCCACCGACCACATGTCAACCTCAGGACCGTAAACGTTTCCTCTGAGGATCTCAGGAGCTGAGTGGATGTGAGAACAGAGCCAAATGATTGCAAATGAATTGGCTGATGAAACTTTATTAGTCATTCACTGGAATTTGCTTGCTTGTTGAGATCTAAATGACTTTTATCTTAGCGGTACGTGTAAAAACAAGGAAATCAGTAAGAGGGTGCTTAAATCGTAACACAAATAATGTTTTCTAAAATTTTGACTCACCGCAGTAGCCGGGGGTCCCACATACTGTCTTCATCGTCACTTGCTCATCGATTATTTTAGAAAGACCAAAGTCCGCTGTGGTCATAACAGAAAAGATTGAATCAATAAAACCCATTCATTAATGAAAGAGTTCACAGTTCAGTCTACAATATTCAGTGTAAATGTATACAGTTTGTTACCTATCTTAAGAGGTGCATCTATTGACAAGTCAGCATAGAGAAGATTTTCTGGTTTGAGGTCTCTGTGAACAACTCCGTTCTCATGTAAGTACTGCAACAGAGACAGAACAGAGGTATCACAACCAGGGTTATTATAACTAAAACTAAAACAAAACAAACTAAAACACTTTTTTCTTTTGTTATTTGAAATAAAATAAAATATAAAATAACAAACTTATTTTAATCCAACCAGTTCCCAAGGAAACATTTCTAATTTTCATTTAGTTTAACTGACATAAATAAATAATAAAAATCATAGACATATAAAAAAATTAAATAAAATGACAAGTTTTTAGTAAAAAAATTAAAATATAAAATAAAAACTAATTCAAAGTATTAATAAAAATGTTTTTTTTGCCCATACGTTGAAAATCAGTGGAGTCTAAAACAACATTTGACTCACTGACTTTCATTATATGGACAAATGCATTCTAAACATTCCTTAAATTATCTTATTTTGTATTCCACAGAAAAAAGTAAGTCATACAGGTTTTGAAAAGGCAGAAGGGTGAGTAAATGAGGACAGAATTTTCCATTTTATGTGAGCTATCCCATTAAGACAAAGTTTCCTTGGTGAATTTCAATGGAATCTGTGGGATTTCGCTAAATCGTGGAAGGAGCATCATGGATTAACTGGATCAAAAGTAAAAACCTGCCAAATGCGATTGCGGCAACATTGAAATTTTTATTTTTCTTCATCTCAGAGAGTAATCAGCATTTCTGCAAAGCCCCCACCGCCCCTCATTTAGTAGAGCTGCTCTAGTAGGTAATTTGTTATGTTTATTGAATTCATTAGGACTTATTATACAGCGCTAAGAGCATGTTTGTGTGTCTGATTGTGTGTGACTGTAGATGACATCCTCGGTTTTCTGAAGCCCTGATGGAGTGTAGGTGGGGAAGATGAGCTCACTGAGGCAGTCTGGAACAGTTCTCTGTTAAAACAGCTGTCATGAAGGCAGAGACAAACTCAGTATTCAGTGTCTCCTCACTTAAGAGGGATAGTTCTTTGAAAAATGAAAATTCTGTCCTCATTAAGTCACCCTCATGTCATTCCAAACCTGCATGATTTTCATTCTTCTGTGGAACATAAAAGGAAACATTTTGGTTGCTCTTTTCTTGCATTTACAATAAATGGTCTAGCTTTGAATGAAATAGCATTGTGCTTCAGTCTTTTGTAGTGACAGATATTTTCTTCCATATTGTGAGGTACATCTGAGTGAAACAATGAGAAAAAAATTGGCAGGAACTTGGTTCTATCCATTGGTTGTTGATTGGATTGAGGCAGATCTGAATGTGAGCTTGCAGTCGATTGAAAGAAAGGGACTTATGAGTTATAACATTTAAAATAAATAAATAAAAATTATGAGGTCAAAAACATGAAACACATGCATATATATCATTCACAATAAGATCAATAACATGCATGAAAACAGACGGTGAAATTTCATTTAGATTTTAATGGATAATCAGTGAGTTGAACTCAACAAATGGATCAGTATGTTTACTAAACTAATCTTTCAGACCTTTTTTCACATTTATAAAGTATATTTCAGAGACATTTTTATCCACAGTGACGTACATTGCATTCACGACAGTGTTATTAGTATCAATGAGAAACTTTTAAATTTTATTAATAGTTTTAATTCATTTTTAATTTTATATTTTGTTTTGATTTAATTTTAAGTTTTAGTTATGTTGTATGTTTTTGTAATTGTGTAATTAGTTTTTGTTTTAAATATGTCTATACGGTTTTATTTATTTATTATTATTATTATTATTATTACCATAATAAAGGTTTTCATTGAGAACTAGTTGAATTAAAATAAGTTTAAGTTTGTTTATATATTATTTAATTTCAATTCACAAAAATGATTTTTTTTATAACAACCCTGATTCAAAATATGCATTTGTATCATTTAATGCATTCCCTGGGAACTGAACCCATGACCTAAGGTTCGAGGTCAAGTGATTCTTTAAAAAGATCTAGATTGACTTTAAGGGAATAATGATGTCAATATTCAGTCTGTTCCTCATATATTTCAGAGAAATATGGGAATATAGTGCAAAAGATTTATGGACCATAGCTCTAGTCCTGTAAAAGACCGACTAGTATAGTCTTCAAAATTTCTCCACCTGTGTTCCACAGAAGAAAGAAAGTCGTACGAGTTTGGAAAGACTTGACAGAATAATGACAGAATTGTCATTTTTGGCTGAACTACTTCTTTACGAAATCATCTCTGGGCTCCAGACAGTGATCCAGAACATGCAGACATATTAGCGCTGCAAATTGCAGACTGTCTTTGGGATGAGAGATGCCTGAACCTTTCAAACCTCCTGTCTTCCCTCAAGTGGTTTTTCTAGCACTCTGTTGAGATCATGGGGTCGTTCTCCATTATCGGGGCATGGGCGTCTGTGATCTGCAGTCTGATAAGTGCGGGGATGACTCATACAATGTCAGGCCGTGTTAATTAATTTTGTGTTCGTAGGCACAAGACAGATGTTGTTCCTTTAACACAATTCCAAAAATATAATAGTGCATCACGGCGGGCAAGGAGACAATGATTTCCTGGTAAATGTGAGCCCAGCAGAACCCGATGAAGTACAGAAAGTGTTTGGCAGATGACAAAGTGTAAATTAAAGGCAGCAGGAGTCACTCTTGTGTTTTAGCACATGACTAGTGTGAAAACCGGAGATGAGTCAGTCCTACTACAGACTCATATGTTCGAAATAAGTTTCTGGAGTTCTCTAAACATTTAATTAAATACTCAGTATGATGGTTTAAACAGGGTTAAGATGGTGTTGTTTTTACTTGATGTTGAGGTATCATCATAAATGATTTAGGAAATTAAAAACAAAGCTAGATGTTTACATTTTCTAAAGAATACGCGAGTCGAAAATTCTAAAGAAAATATGAGTCCACGCTAACGCTGAGTGTTCGCCAGAGTGCTGTTCTGTGATTGCCAAAGTGTTGTGACTAGATTTAGCAGGCTGCTATGCAGTTGTTAGGGTACTCTGTGGTTGCTAGGTGGTTTATCAAGTCAATATAGGATTTTTGAGCTAGCTAGCTGAGCTGAGCTAGGGCTGGGTGATAAACAATATCATTTGAAATTGCGATAAAATGTGTCAATCACACTGATAAGCTCTGGACATTTTTACTCGATATGGATTAATCTAACAGCTGATCACACAGCAGAAATAAACGGTCAGTCAGTGCATGTGGCTTATGCATGTTCTGTGTGTCTCTGTGTGAAGGAGTGGTGTAGTTTTTTCTACTACACAAGCTCAAACAGACATGAAGCTCACATTGTTTTCAACACCTGCCTTCTCAATATATGAGACATGAACTTCATCTCCAGAGCTGCTCTGAGAGTCACTTCATCAGCTTTACACCATTAAATTTGAGAACAACTACCATCAAACACACACTGAAACTCTAAAAAAAATAATTTTGGCTTACCCTGAAGAAATTATGACAGAAATATATTACTATTTATACTAAAATTATGTACTTCTCAAAATCGCAGTGGGATGAAGGCTGGCTGGGCTCTGGGTCTGGAGTGGGGCTGGTGAAGTCCTTCTCAGTGGGGCAGATGGTGAATGAAGATACATTGTTCACCAGCACCCACTCCACAAATGCGGTGAAGCTCCCTCGAAGACCATTCCCAGATAGCTTAGCATTTGTCGAGGAGTTTAATCCATCATAGTAAAAAGTACATATAGGCAGCTGTCTGGGTAGTGTGTATGGTAGGCTAGATCTAAAAAATCCCTCATGTGGTCCTCAAGGGAGCAATCCTCTTGCTCCAGGCAAAGGAGCTGAATGGCTGGTAAATTCATAAGTGAAGAAACAAAACAAAAAGAAAGAGAAGTGCCGCAAAATATTCTACTTCTTTAGGCCGGTTATTCTGTAACGAGCTGGTGCTGTAAAGAGCGCACGATGAAGGAGAGAAATCCACAAAAGCCTTTAAATTATAAATCCAAGAGCAAACAAGGCAGGGGTAACACAAACACAAATGTAGGCATAACAAATAACCGGCAAAGAAACTGAACAAAGCACAGAGTATAAATAATGGGGCTAATGAAACAGAAACTCCTGAGAGTAATAGGTAACCAAGGAAACTAATGAGGAGCTCATCAGAACTAAATGGGGCAGGAGAACAGGAACTGAAAGTAACACAACAGAAAAGTTCATAAGAGTAGCACAGAATCCAGAAAATGTTTTAATGAAAAACACAGAGTTTAGGGAAAAATAAAACAGATTTCAAATTAAATAAAAAAGGTAGCTACTCTGTGGGGTTTAATTGCGAACAAACAAGTTATGTTTACATTCATTTTCAAGGTCTAACAAACATGTGGAAAGCATTCCTTTCCCCATTATTAGTAAATAAATACTATGATCAGTATCGACATTGTACGATATGGAAAAAAAATGACTGTGATAATACCCAGCCCTGAGCTACTGAGGTCCTGGTGAAAACAGATCAGATACAAATACGAAGATTTGCCAAAATTGTCATATATGCACATACATAAACCTTATGTCACAATCAACTCCTACAGATTATGTTATAGACAACATGGATTAAACAGATCCGATCAAGACACATCGACACAACATCCGACACATAAATGTGGCCTCCGCATTGTTGCTTCATTGTCAGATTGCTGAGATGTTATGTAATGGCAGCCCACATTCCTCCTGCTCAGGAAGATTAAAAGCTGGGGGAAAAAATTGCAATGTTTTTTTTTGTCCTGAGAAGATTATTTTTGACTAGCAGCTCTGCACACATATCCGCTTACTCTACCGTTCGCTTTTGAGTGACGACAAGACTGACCCACATCTCCAAACCCCTCCACTGTCAGCCCATCGCTGGACATGTGTTCAGCCACACCAACACATACACAATAATCCTTCGGCTGAGAATGCATTAAAATAACTGCTGTCCCTCATGACACGCATCATCATATCATGCTATTTGGTCATATTATTCTCAAAGGCTGAAGGCGGAGACAGGATCCTCACGCCAAAGTGGAGCTGGAGACTGTAAGGCCCGAGGTGAATCAGAGTGCCCGGATGGCGCTGACTAAGAGTGATCTGAGGTACTGACAGGAACCAGCGGAGGCAGGGCTGAGGAACTGGCTGATTTTAGGAGAGGAGGTGGGAGAGGGAGGCTGAGAGGGAACAGGAGCTGGGCGGAACCAGCGGAAACTCAGGAGATGTAGGACAATCAGGAGAACTGGGTATTACCTCCCCAAACCAAACCACTCCATCAAATCCACATCAAAAATGTCTTTCAGTTCCGCCAAATAGTTTTCAGAGGCCAGCTTTAGCTTACCTTCAGCGGTGGGAGTGTGGGCTGGGTCTTAATTCATTCCCTCGATCTCCACGAGGTACCCCACAGCGATGCATGATGTTGCCAGCTCACACACCTGGTCAGACGTGTTTTGAGGCTCTGGCTCCAGGACATTGATCCTCTCTGTCACTCTTTTTTGCGATGGCTCGTCAATCATGGTGGGCTCTGGCTCTCTGTCTGCGGTGAGCTCTGGCATACGTTCCGCGCAGTGGGATGAAGGCTGGCTGGGCTCTGGGTCTGGAGTGGGGCTGGTGAAGTCCTTCTCAGTGGGGCAGATGGTGAATGAAGATACATTGTTCACCAGCACCCACTCCACAAATGCGGTGAAGCTCCCTCGAAGACCATTCCCAGATAGCTTAGCATTTGTCGAGGAGTTTAATCCATCATAGTAAAAAGTACATATAGGCAGCTGTCTGGGTAGTGTGTATGGTAGGCTAGATCTAAAAAATCCCTCATGTGGTCCTCAAGGGAGCAATCCTCTTGCTCCAGGCAAAGGAGCTGAATGGCTGGTAAATTCATAAGTGAAGAAACAAAACAAAAAGAAAGAGAAGTGCCGCAAAATATTCTACTTCTTTAGGCCGGTTATTCTGTAACGAGCTGGTGCTGTAAAGAGCGCACGATGAAGGAGAGAAATCCACAAAAGCCTTTAAATTATAAATCCAAGAGCAAACAAGGCAGGGGTAACACAAACACAAATGTAGGCATAACAAATAACCGGCAAAGAAACTGAACAAAGCACAGAGTATAAATAATGGGGCTAATGAAACAGAAACTCCTGAGAGTAATAGGTAACCAAGGAAACTAATGAGGAGCTCATCAGAACTAAATGGGGCAGGAGAACAGGAACTGAAAGTAACACAACAGAAAAGTTCATAAGAGTAGCACAGAATCCAGAAAATGTTTTAATGAAAAACACAGAGTTTAGGGAAAAATAAAACAGATTTCAAATTAAATAAAAAAGGTAGCTACTCTGTGGGGTTTAATTGCGAACAAACAAGTTATGTTTACATTCATTTTCAAGGTCTAACAAACATGTGGAAAGCATTCCTTTCCCCATTATTAGTAAATAAATACTATGATCAGTATCGACATTGTACGATATGGAAAAAAAATGACTGTGATAATACCCAGCCCTGAGCTACTGAGGTCCTGGTGAAAACAGATCAGATACAAATACGAAGATTTGCCAAAATTGTCATATATGCACATACATAAACCTTATGTCACAATCAACTCCTACAGATTATGTTATAGACAACATGGATTAAACAGATCCGATCAAGACACATCGACACAACATCCGACACATAAATGTGGCCTCCGCATTGTTGCTTCATTGTCAGATTGCTGAGATGTTATGTAATGCCAGCCCACATTCCTCCTGCTCAGGAAGATTAAAAGCTGGGGGAAAAAATTGCAATGTTTTTTTTTGTCCTGAGAAGATTATTTTTGACTAGCAGCTCTGCACACATATCCGCTTACTCTACCGTTCGCTTTTGAGTGACGACAAGACTGACCCACATCTCCAAACCCCTCCACTGTCAGCCCATCGCTGGACATGTGTTCAGCCACACCAACACATACACAATAATCCTTCGGCTGAGAATGCATTAAAATAACTGCTGTCCCTCATGACACGCATCATCATATCATGCTATTTGGTCATATTATTTACCTCACATTAAAGGCACCGTATTATGCACAATTTGTAGCATCAAATTTTTCCCCTGAGGTCTTGCAATGTTGCTCACGTTTGTTTTACACTACATTTTCTAAGCTCTCTCTGATCCTCAGAAATACACTTTTTTTGGCTATTGTACTTCAAGATCCTACAGATTATGTTATAGACAACATGGATTAAACAGATCCGATCAAGACACATCGACACAACATCCGACACATAAATGTGGCCTCCGCATTGTTGCTTCATTGTCAGATTGCTGAGATGTTATGTAATGCCAGCCCACATTCCTCCTGCTCAGGAAGATTAAAAGCTGGGGGAAAAAATTGCAATGTTTTTTTTTGTCCTGAGAAGATTATTTTTGACTAGCAGCTCTGCACACATATCCGCTTACTCTACCGTTCGCTTTTGAGTGACGACAAGACTGACCCACATCTCCAAACCCCTCCACTGTCAGCCCATCGCTGGACATGTGTTCAGCCACACCAACACATACACAATAATCCTTCGGCTGAGAATGCATTAAAATAACTGCTGTCCCTCATGACACGCATCATCATATCATGCTATTTGGTCATATTATTTACCTCACATTAAAGGCACCGTATTATGCACAATTTGTAGCATTACATTTTTCCCCTGAGGTCTTGCAATGTTGCTCACGTTTGTTTTACACTACATTTTCTAAGCTCTCTCTGATCCTCAGAAATAAACTTTTTTTGGCTATTGTACTTCAAGACTTCTACAGCATATTTAAAGGAATATTCTGGTCCAATAGAGTGCAACAGTCGAGTTCCGGAAGTAAAAGCTCCACCATTTTATCCATAGGGAAATTGATTTTTAACAATATAGACCTTTATTGATGCCAGGAGTAGCGCCGAGAATGGCTGCAGGACCGGATGGCTGCTTGCCTGTGCTGGGTTACCTCCACCCCCCTCTCCCCCTACCCTGTTGCAAGTTGTGTGTCTCACGCTGTGTTGATGTGCTTATGTTGCTGAGGTGTTTTTTTCCTGTTCCCACACTGTGCTCCCCATAGGAGCATAGTCTGGGGTCTGTGTTTTTTTTATCTCCTCCCCTCCCTCATGTTATGCTGTATTTCTTTCTAAAATTCCCTGTCCTCCTGTCCTGTCTACCCCCTTGTCATATTGTATGTATGGACAGGTGGATGGCTAATTTCGCTGGTACCTGTGACCAGTGACAATAAAGGGGCTACAACTACAACTTTAAAGATAGACCTGTGGTGAGTTCTGAGGTTGTTAATCGATTGTATATGCTTTTGTTGAACACATCTGCCCGCATTCATTCAATTGATTTTTAAAATATTCACGTTTAAAAGCGGAATTTGCGGTGAGAAACTACATTACCCATGATGCTGAACAGAAAATTCCACCAATCAGAGAGTCACAGCAAGCAAAGCATGTAAAAAGAGATGCTCCGCCCACTCACATGAAGCACCTCTCCTTACGCTCTCAAAATGCTTAAATATTTGTACATAGAAGCATATTTTGCAATTAACTTAAATTGTATTGTTTCTATAGATACAACCAACAACTTTAAATTAATAGTGTATTCATATTTTATTATATTTTATATTTATAGTAATATTTCTCCATCATTTTTTATTTAATTTTAATTTCCAGATTTAAAAAGTAGCACAAAAGTAATGTAACGCATTACTTTCCATAAAAAAGTAACTAAGTAACATAATTAGTTACTATTTTTATGGAGTAATGCAATATTGTAATGCATTACTTTTAAAAGTAACACTGGTTGTAATTCACCTTGTAGCTGGTTGGTTTGGTTCATGGCTTATAATGCTTTAACAAAGATTTTTCCTTTTTGGAAAAATACAAAAAATACTAAAATATGGGGCATAATAATTTTGATACATGCCTTCGTATCTTTAAAGAAAAGCAAAAATAAAGCTTACGATAAGGCACTTACAATGGAAGTGAATGGGGCCATTTTTTTAAGAATGTGAAAGCAGAAATATAAAGCTTATAGTTTTATAAAAGCACTCAAATTAGCTTTTCTTTTAAAACCTGTACTTGAGCTATAAAGTGGTTCTTGTCATTTTTACAGTCATTTTTAGGGTCAATGGCTTTCTGTTGTCAACAAAAACTACATATCATTTTACAGAGCTAAGGTTTGTAAGCAATTCCTCTCACTAAAATCATGTTAACATGCATATTGTTTACATCTTGTGGCTATAGTTCTGAAACACTAAGTATTTTGATGTAAACAAACTTGTCCCATTCACTTCCATTGTAAGTAACCCAGATTAGATTTTTTCTTTTTTTTTAAAGGGGTGATGACATGAGAAACCAAATTTGCCTTGATCTTCAGGCATATAAGATGTCTTTGTACCATTAAAACTTCCTGCAAGTTTCATAGCTTAAGACTATTATAAACCATTATAAACGAAGCATTTATTTAATCAAGCTCCAAATACGGCTCGTTGTGGATCCTATGGGGCAAGGGGACGTCACCTAGCACTAGTCGTTTGCATATGACCGCCTCCAGCTCAAGACAACTACGCCTAACTTTGCATCATTGCATCGTTGTCATGCCCACAGGTGTTCAGTCGTGTGCAGCGAGTGGGTCTGAAGAAGTAGCTGTTTACAATAAGATTGCGATGCCACGCAGATGTGCCATTCCTGGCTGTGGAAAAACAACATGTTTGAATACACTGCTGAAGGATCTAGACGTCAGGGAACAATGGTTTCAGTTTATTTTTTACGAACGTCCCAGTCACGTCAGTGTTAATTTACGCATATGTTCACTACATTTCACGGATGACTGTTTTGAGAACAAATCGCAGTATGATGCTGGCTTTGCCAGAAGACTTTTGCTTAAAGATCAGGCCGTGCCGACTATTCTGGACCCAACAACGATGCCGCAAACTGTAAGTAATGTATTTCATGTAAAAAATACTTTTTAAAACGTTAATTGCAGTTTAATTCATAATGAATAATCACAGTGTTTTTACTTAGTTTACTTGCATATTGTTTTCAGAGTCCGTCATGTTCAGGCCCCATGTTAAAAGACATTAGCCAATCATAACAGTGGGTGGTTACATGGAACTCTTAAAGTGGAAACCCCCCAAAACAGACTGTTTGAGTCAGAGGATGAGAAACAGGTTGGGAAAAGGTCATAAATCACAAAATTTTTTACGTTTTTCGTCCAAAAAAACTATAGTAATATTATAATTGAACCTAAGGGAACATAATAAAACAAACCAAAAACCCCATTTCATGACCCCTTTAAAGAAGTGGTATATAAAACCATGATCCCTACTGGTGATAATAAAATAATAAAAAAAAAAAACTTTTTGTTGAGTGTGGATCATGGCTTTATATTCTAAGTATTTTAATAGATTGACACACCAAAATAAAATATTAAGTGACAAAAGAGCGCGGTGCAAACGGCTTTGTGGAACTTTAAAGAAGTGGAAATTAATTGTTTGTGGTAATCAACATTATGGCACAAATGCTGTCAATGAAGTACTGTAAACAGATTATTTCTTTAAGACTTCAATATGTAAATGATCTTTGTTATGATTATCTAACTTCTACATGTATAATTCACACAGTCATTCTTTAATGTGGACTAATATTAACTAGGCATTGACCTGTAAGCTTGGGTGGTAAATTGTAATATGTTAATGAGTTATGACATCAAAACCATGGCAATTTCTGAAAGCAGCATTTTTGCATTTTTTGTATTTTGAATATTTAACCGTGTTTCCACCAAAGCACCAAAGCCTAGCTGTGAGTGCTTGAAAGTGCTTCTGCAGCACAGCGCTTTCAGTTGAGATGCTTTGGTTGCTATGATACGGAATATCCGCTAAAGTAATATGGCAGAGGCATTGCGGATGAAATGTTTCTCCAAACATTATTTTTCATAACAATATTGTGGTAGTCTGGGAACTCCATCTGGTACAGACATGAATACCTGGAGACAAGCAATATTAACTTCTCCATTGTTGATCAGTCGTAGTACAAGCAGGACGTGACGGCTGGTCGGTGTGGTATTAGTCCCGCCCCTCCTCCACTGTGATTGGTTGGCTGACTAAAAAGTGACAGTGATGAGCACTGAGATTTACCCAAAGTTGAACATTCTTCAACTCTCGGCGTTCAGCGCCTCGCCACGCTCCTGGCGTTTTAAAAAACGCGTCGCTCCCATTGAAAATAACTGAAAAAATACGCTAGCCTCGAGAAAAAAACGCTTTAATGGACATGCGGACTTAGAGTATGCCTACCCAGTACATCAGACTCTTTTACTTCAAAAGAGCCAGGAAAATTTGTGTTCCTCTCTAAAGTCTAAAGATCCACGTTACCTTTATTGCCTTTCAAACATGAATAGAAAATCTCTGTGTGGGTGAAAAGTAAATTTTTATATCCCATGATTTATTTGGTCTTACCGCCACAGCCTCCAGGATCTGTTTGATAACATGAGCTGCATCTCTCTCACTGTAGTAGCCCCTCTCCACAATCCTGAAACAATACACAACCATCTCAGAGACAAATTCATCATAAAAAACATCACATAGCATGTACTGTATATATACTATCATATGTTTTCAAACATGAGCGGTCGATGTTTAGGTGTCTGTGTGTGGATCTGGCAACATTTAGTGCTCTGTTTAGCAGTGTGTAGGCAAACGCATCCTGCTCCTGCTCTGCACCAAACCCACTTAAACCAATTATCGGGAACTTGTTTTATTCAATTACATCTCACTGCTGGGTAGAAGAACAGATAGAAAGCCCACTGAGCTGTCAGAACTTGAGCCAGGAGAAGTTCATGATAAAGAATAAATGAGATTCCTGTGCTGAGACCACAGTAGGATCTAAGGAGAAACATCTGGCCCTCATCGTATCAATACATGGTGGAAGATCATCTCTTGATAATCTTTAAGCAGCAAGATTATCATATATTATATTAAGGAGTTTTCCATGCCATCATTTCCTAACCCTCATGCTGTTCCAAATCTGGATTGTCTTTCCTCTGTGCAGTGTTGTTATTGTTAAATAAAACGAAAACAGTTCAAGCTGAACTAAATTATATATATATAAATATTTATTTGATTAATTATTATATTTGTATTAATATTTTATTAATACATTTTTATTAATTTGAGCTTTTCCTTACTTCCCAAAAATGTGTTAGATGAAACATTAGATCAGGGTTGCCCAAACTCGGTCCTGGAGGGCCGGTGTCCTGCAGAGTTTAGCTCCAACTTGCCTCAACACACCTGCCTTTAAGTTTCTAGTATGCCTAGTAAGAGCTTGATTAGCTGGTTCAGGTGTGTTTAATTGGGGTTGGAGCTAAACTCTTCAACACACCGGCCCTCCAGGACCGAGTTTGGACAGCCCTGCATTAGATGGAAAATATAAAAAATGGAAACTTAAATAATACAATTAATAAATAGTATAATTTTTTTTTAAGTTGGAGTACTACAACTACTAAAACTGAAATAAAAATAAAGCTAAAAACAGCTCAATTAAAATGAAAACCGAAAAATGTAAAAAATTTATAAAAAAATTCAATATTCAATATATTAATAAATTCTATACTTATATATAAATAATGCTAAAATAACACTGCTTCTGTGGAACACAAAATAAGATATTCATATATATATATATATATATATATATATATATATATATATACACAGTGGAAGTTGTTTTTTAGTGTTTTTTTGGACCCCATTGACTTTGTATGGACAAACAAATTTTTTTTCTAAATATTCTGTTTTTTATGTTGTGATATACAGGTTTAGGGCAACATGAGGGTGAGTAAATGATGACAGAATTCTCATTTTTGTGAGTGAACTATTTCTTTAAGCAGACGATGAATGTCATAAATCCTGTTTCACATTTGAATTGCCTCTCATTAATGAAGCACATCATACCTGTCAAAGAGCTCTCCACCTGTGACCAGCTCTAGGACGAGAAAGATCTCCGTCTCTGTTTCAAAAATTTCCTTCAAACGAATCTGAATGAAGACATAGTGAGAACAGTCACATCAGAACAAGTTCATCGATATTCTCACAGAATGAACATTAAATATTTCATAACAATGCGAACAATGTGATGTTGCCAGGAACATAAATATCTTACAATATTTGGATGAGAGAGACGCAGCAAGACTCCGATCTCTGTCCTCACAATTTTCTTGTCAATCTGAGTTGATGACACAACGAACATAACCTCAAACAGTCATTCTGGGATTTCAAGAAGAATGAAAATATCTTTATAATCACAGCTGAACGTACGGTTTTCTTCAAGACCTTCACAGCATAAGGTTTCTCAGTTTGCTTCTCTTCACAGCGAAACACAACAGATGTGGCACCCCTGGTGGTTAACACAAAAGCAATCTTTATATAGTAATAATTAAATGAAGATCTTAAATTTGATAACCGTGCATCATAGCAATTACTATACACAGACACATTGCACAAAGTGACAGATTGGAATATGCTAATAAAACCAAGATGTCCAATGAAGGAAAAGTGTTGGCATTTCACGAAGGTGACCTCCACCGCTCAACTAGTCATGGAGGTTCTTACCTACATTCTACCTCCCCCATGATCACATTATTATGTCCATGACAACTGAATCTAAGCAATCAGTATCCATGACGACAGAAAATACTGAAGAAGGGAATACACATTTATAGAGTTTCTGCAGGTTTTCGCCTAATTCTACTAAATTAAAATGGAAGTCCTAACTTCCAGCCACTAGGACCACAAATAAACTGGCCTACACTGATATTTTTTTTCACGGCTGCATTATGTTTTACACTATACAGTTTTTGTGTGTCTTCATGTTGTCTCTCAGATCTTGTCTTTGCTTTTCATGGTCAGTGAATGACTCAATCAGACGAGCACTCAAAGAGAAGGCCATCATTTCTCCATCTGCTACCTTGTTATCCAACACTTCAACACATCAGTGTCTGACAAACAGTCCTCAGCATAATCAGCAATAGACTTCAAAGTACTCACAGTCATACAATGCAACTAGATACATTAAAACCATTTCATTCTGCGGAAATGAGTCCCATAGAAGTCCTTCTCTCTGCTGAATTTCACACGGCCATGATGCCAGACTGAAATCAGGTGACAGCATCAACAGCTCAACATTTTGCATCCCACATCCTGGGAGGTAATGATGACATTTTAGGTGACATTTGCAAAGACTGGGTGCTTCCTTAATGTGCTCAATTAAGTGCATTGTAATTAGTTTACAAAAAAATTGAGCTCAGTTAGTTTAGATACCACTCATCCCTAACTGTGACAATTACATGCAACAAAGACTCATTAGCAGTCAAAAAAAAAAAACTTGATTACTACACAAAACCTGAACACTTGTTCCCATATAGACATAGGCAGCACAAATGTTTGTACATGACACTGGAGCATCCATGTGTAAATACAGCTCAATAGATATTAAGTATAACATTTGACTAATAATCAGTGTAACCGATATTATTTGATCAATATTCATTTATTTTATCAAATGAATTTATTTTTTTTAGGGGGGTGTTATGTCAACACAATTACATCACGTTTAACAACAGCTTACAGGTAAAACTTACATGCTTATTTCTGCCACAACAGGGATGCTAACTAATTATATTTAAACACAAGAAACGTAATATATGCATTATGAATATTTTACATTTTTATTTGGCTTATGATGCTCAAATACTTCACAAACATTTTCGCAGAACTGATTAAGTACAAGAGTTAATATTCGTGAAAAATATATTGGTCAAACCGATTTTATCGGTCAACCTCTAACAAAGATAGGCTACAATTATGTTTTTATTGTTGCAATCTTATGATTATTTGTGCCAAAAAGCAATTCAATTAGACAATTCAATATTGGTCCTACATATCAGTTACCAGTATAGAATAACAGTGTCAAACAAAATAGGTCGGCATGTAATAAAGAATAAAATAATATGCGCATAGTGTGTATACGTACGCATTTACACAATAACATCAAAACCAATGCAAAGTGGATGCAGTGATGTACTTACCTGCCTAATTCTGGCCCCATGTTATAGAAATCCTCCACTGTCGCATCTCGGCGCGAGCCATCGACCCAGTATTCCACCGAGCACGCGCCGGAACGAGAGGTGGGCATGATGTACCCTCCGAAGACTGTTCTGCTGTTATTATGAATACAGCTACTCCCTTAGATCAGGGAAGCCCAGGAAACGCGATCACTCTCACATCTGGGTGTCAGCTTGAGCTGTGATATGGTTGCTATTCTATGTTTATGAATCTGTTCCAAGTGATCAATGATTTAAAATGTCCAGGTTTCCATTTCCGTCTGAGTGCGCATATTAAAAGTCAGTCCAGACACTGAAGCATCACTGCGGGCTAGAGTTGTTCAGTCTATGTTCAATTGATCGATCGATATCCAACGCTAACGCGAAGATATATCTTTAATATTATGGTTTTTACTCGGTTTGCTGAAATGATCTTGATCAAAACAATAAACAAAGGCTGTTTTCAAAGTGGGTCTTCAGCTTCCTAAAGGCGTCACAGATCCCATCCCCAAACCTCCCACGACACACACAATTCAAGAAAACATCATAATCCTGCGATTCCCAATGTCACAAGCGACAGGACGATGGATGGACTCCTTGCTTCGGTCCTCGCCGGAATGAAAAACAACAGATCAGCGTCCTGTAGCCTACTTCCTTATTTCTCTGATACTGCTCTAAAAGCTGAATATTGTGAATTAGCAGGGTGAAGATGAAGTAAATGTCACACTGCTATTTGTGCTGGTAAAGAGGTGGAGAATGGGAGGGGGTCTGTCTCTCTCTCACACACACACACACGCCCTCTCACCCTCTCTCCCAATCCTTGGCTTTCACTGCGGACTGCAATTGGGAAGCGGAATATTCAATCAAAATAACGAATGTGCTTCTGGTTTATCGTTAGGTTTGAGAACCGAGAATCGGTTCATATTCAGAAATACTGGTTGTCGAACATGCATTTTACCGTGCACCTACTCTGACAGTGTTTCCTGCACTAATCAGCAACGCCACAACATCGCTATTGGATCTACTACAGTGCGACCGGTGTCGACTGCCGAACGAGTGACTCTAATGAACCGGTTCTTTTAAATGAATCAGCGTGATTACAGTAGTCAGATTTTAGAACGAACAGCTCTTGAACCGGTTATTTTTGGTAAATCAAAACACTCAGATCGACTAGTTTAATCAAGCTTCATAAGACACTATTATTTTCAGTAAATACAAACACACAAAGCGACTAATATAGTCAGATACCCGTGCGAATGAGTCTTATGAAGTGATTCTTTAAAATGGATCGAAAACACTGAATCAATCGGAGTTACTTGGTGTAATAATCAAATTCACTTTGTTATGGTTCGTAAGATTGAATTGTAGTTATTGGCTGTTCATATGACAATGTACAATAAAAGCGAAACAAACTCAGTTTTGTTTAATAACTGCATTAATTTTTCCCCTAATGTTCCTTAAGTTAGGCTACATATCACAGTTAAAATCGTTGCATGTAATCAAAAATAAGTGCATTTGCTCACAGTCACTTGTGGCTGGCTCATTTCAGGACCTCGGACAGCTCAGCTCTTTTCAGTTTCGGATACTATTGAGTGTTTTAGACGCGGATGAAAACGAGGCTGGGAGGGATAGACAATGACACGCACCGTATATGGCCCTGTCCCAATCCTTCCCAATCCAAATCCTATGGCCCTGGCCCATGACCTATATCATTCACCATACATCCTTTTCACATTTTTATGTAGTTTTTGTATACTTAAAGCATTTCTAATGTATTTTTTATGAAAGACGTTCACTGTAAAATATGAATCATGAGTCTTGTATTTTTCATTAAAAAAATTAAGGCGATAGCCTAATTAAAAGTAGTGTGTATATTTTATTAAAGCAATTGTGGTTCAGTGTTGTATAGAAAATACTGAGAATTTTCACTAATAAAACCAAGAGATACGTTCTCTCTCTCTCTCTCTCTCTTTTTAAGGAAACTTAAGCAGTTTTGAGTCTTGGAGGAACTAATTAAACTGGGGGAAAAAATGAAGGAAAGAAGGCTACCTATTTATTTTAAGAGAATTAGCTCAATTTTGCAGTTTTATTTTGGCGGTGATTGTTAGTTCCCAGCATTCTTTGCATATGGCTGGATATGGAGAGTAAATATTGAAATTAAGTGCTACTTCATGTGTTTTTGAGTAAAGGGAAACATTTATTAATGTTTAATGTTCAGTTATGTTTGACATTTAAAAGAGTTTCTGTTACGTTGAAGTTTCTATCATTACCATTGTGCAGAAGAGTAGAGCTTGTGGTTGTGGATAACTGCATGTACTATCACAATGAGGCATGATGCTTTGTTTAATGAGCAGTTGCTTTGCCAATGCTAGTGTAGTAAAGTTTTTCCTACCTGAGTTGTCTTGCTGTGTACAGTCTTTTCATTGTACAAAAAAACTAGTCATAGTCAAATACAAACAGATCTTACTCAAAATCACAGGCTTTTGAGAACCAACTTAAAATAAATGAGCACATTTCACTAATAATATTAAATTCATTGTGTCATAGATTAAATAATTTTGGAGATTTTACATGATTTAGTAAAGCCTTAAAAACTACTCAAAATATTATGTGTAATATTGTTACCATCATTTTTTTAAGTAGATAGCTCATACAATTTTTTACAGTGTTTCATCAGCTGAACAATGTTAAATTGTTAAACAACAGTACAATCCATTGAACACACTGTATTTCTAAACCTCACAGACTCGTTTTCATCCTTGTCAAAAATTAAATGTGGCACTACACTTTCTCAGGTCTATACCTGATGTAAATGTAACAGCCACAACAAGAACAGGAACACTGGTTTGTAAATTGTCCTAAATACAGAACTGGAAAAAATAAGAGACCACTCCAAAATGTTCTTAAATCAGCGTCTTTACATGTATGGCAGCCTTTCTGTTCCATTCCAGTATCTGTTGAATTCCAACACAGGCACACCTCATTCTGCTTAATGAAGAACTGATTAGGTGATCACCTCAACCAAATCTTATTTAACGAGGAAAAGTATAAAAACCACTGCTGCGGTCATCACTATCCTCTTGCAATAGGACCAGCTGGATGGCAAAGACAGTGCTAGTAGTAGCTCAAAAGTAATTGGAATCAAATTATAATTACTGACCATTCCAATGGAGATGAAAAGAAAAGTTTTGAATGAAGAAAAGAATGATTCAATTCTGGCTTTACTGGCACAGGGATACAGAGAACATCAAGTTGCTTCCATTTATAAAATTTCAAAGATGGCAGTTAAGAACAAGGTCAAGCTGCAGACATTGGGGACAACAAAGCTACAAAACAGCAGAGAGCAAAAATGACTCTCCACTGACCGGGATGACCACCAACTCATTCAAATGTCACTCAACAACCATAGGACGACATCAATTGCCCTACAAAAAAATGGCAAACAACAGCTGGGGTAAAGTGCACGGTGAAGACGGTTCGAAACAAGCTCCTAGGAGCAGGACAAAGCTAGAAAAAAGCCCTTCATCAATGAGAAGCAGAGAAGAGCCAGGCTGAGGTTTGCAAAAGACCATAAGGATTGGACCATGGATGACTGGGGTAAGGTCATCTTCTCTGAGTCCAATTTTTTCAGCTTTGCCCAACATCTGGTTGTCTAATGGTTAGACGGAAACCTGGAGAGGCCTACAAGCCATCCACTGTGAAATTAGGTGGAGGATGATCTGGCTGGATCTTCAGCAAGGCTGGAATCGAGCACATTCGACTTTGTGAAAGGTACATGAATCAAGCCATGTACAAGGTTGTCCTGGAAGAAAACTTGCTTCCTTCTGCTCTGACAATGTTCCCCAAATCTGAGGATTGTTGTTTTTTCCAGCAGCACAATGCTCCATGGCACACAGCCAGGTCAATCAAGGTGTGGATGGAGGACCACCAGAGCAAGACCCTGTCATGGCCAGCCCAATCTCCAGACCTGAACCCCACTGAAAACCTTTGGAATGTGATCAAGAGGAAGATCTTGAAAAGAAACAAAGCCCAGCTGCTTGAATTTTTTTGCGTCAGGAGTGACAAAAAGTCACCCAACAGCAATGTGAAAGACTGGTGGAGAGCATGCCAAGACACATGAACGCTGTGATTGAAAATCAAGGTTATTCCACCAAATACTGATTTCTGAACTCCTAAGTTAAAACATTAGTATTGTGTTGTTTAAACACAAAAATGAACATGATCTTGTTTTCTTCTGAAAACACTGCATAGTTTTTGTTATTTTGACCAGCTGTCATTTTCTGCAAATAATTGTTCTAAATATCAATATGTTTATTTGAAATTTGGGATAATTTTAGTGTAATTAATCATGGCATTTGAAACTGTAATATTTTGATTCAAAGGGTGATTCTTTGAACCCAGTATTGGTCATTTCGTAAGTCATGCTCACTTGTTTCCATGACCTTGATGTTTTCTCTTTAATAAACTTAAAGATCTGGACAGCAGTTCCTAAAATTCAGAGCAACATACAATTAACATTGTTATATCACACTACATGCTGTTATATGTTGATATATGGCATGTTATATACAATGCAAGCTTCATTGTCTTGAGGGAGATAAAGAGAGGTGTGACGTCGGCCCTTTTGGGATCATTGAAAACCTGTCAAGCCGCTGCGTTCTGAATAATTTGTAAAAGTTTGATTGTACATGATGAAAGTCCAGCCAGAAGAGCATTGCAGTAGTCCAACCTTGAAATGACAAGGGCCTGGACAAGAAGTTGTGCAGCATGCTCCATTAGGAAGGGCCTGATCTTTCTAACACTGTGCCGTGCAGACCTGCATGATTGAGCTGTTTTTGCAATGTGGTCTTTAAAGATCAGCTGGTCATCAAACATTGCTCCAAGACTTCTCACTGAACTTGATGGGGTAATTGTTGATGAACCTAGCCGAGTCGGAGTGGCAGGGAAGACAAGAAGCTCAGTCTTTGTGAGGTTGAGCTGCAAGTGATGATCTTTCATCCATGATGAGATGTCCGCCAGGCAGCCTGAGATCCATGCAGCTACCATTGGATCAACTGGTTGAAATGAAAAATAGAGCTGTGTGTCATCAGCATAGCAATGGTAGCAGAAACCATGTGCCTGTATGATGGGTCCCAGTGATGTAATGTATATAGAGAAGCAGAGGGTCCAAGAACTGATCCTTGAGGAACCCCAGTGACCATTATCTCTCTATATATACACATACTGCTGCTTGCTCCTAGAAGGAGTTTTAATATGGAATTATTCGTTCCATGGGATTTGTGGTTGGCTCATAAATAAACACATAAATACCCATGAAGCAAACGTGTCAACATCCAGGTCGAGTACATCTGGGACTTTAGTGCGCATGTGTCAGCTGAACAACTGCCTTCATGGAAATGGAAATAGTTACGCATACGGATACTCAGGTACATTAAAACTCCTTTGTTCAGCTAAAACAGAAGCTGACAGAGGCAATAATTATCTTCAAGACATGAAATATGATTAAAAATGATAAGCTACAGTCCATATGTTGTCACATGGATTTTGACTTTTTTTCCCTCTCTGCCCAGACCATGTCTATAATAGCCCTAAATATTATTAAAAGCTGGACATTTTGTGTATTCTTCAATGCAATAGACATATTCATACTGTTAATGCAGATAGGGGTTTGAGACAAAGGTAAAAATAAATTGTAGGAAATTAAATGCGTCAGAAAGCAGCACAATTGCTTATCTGAATTATGACCGGTAATTTGATTCTCTAAAGAAGGACTTCAAAGGATAGTTCACCCCAAAATAATAATAATAATAAAAAAATCATATGCTCACCCTCAATTTGTTCCAAACCTATATGAGTTTCTTAGTACAGTCAATGGCAACCAGCAACTGTTTGGTTACCAACAATCTTCAAAATATGTTAAACAGAAGAAAGAAGCTTTGGAACAGCATGAGGATGCGTAAATGATGACAAAGTTTTTGGGTGAACCATCCCTTTCAGTGTTTATTGCCTCCGTATATCTTTAACCTCATGTGCAATTTATACTTCAACCACTAGATGGAAGCAAACACTAAGACATGCAGAATGATTTTAAGCTAAGCCACCGGGTTCAGCTTCTGGAGTGCTGTGTGAAATGCTTATGTCTGCTTACAGCCAAATGCAGGGGATTTTATGTGTTAATCACGAAGAAAATCATGAAGCAAAAATGCCACAAATGCCACATCATCTTTTGAACTCACCAAACCACTGACCCTCTCACAGCTAAAATACAGCTATGTTTGGTACAGACAGAAGCCTATAAAATCCTCCCATGAAGTGGCAGCTGCTGAGGATTTTGCCCTAAACTGCGTGACTGCTGCACACAGAGTGGGAGAGAGAGTGAGACATGGCCTTAATTATGGTACATGCTCCTCCTGTACTTCCAAATATGCTTTGCTTAACAGGATTTTTGCTTCCTGAAGCCAGACTGGAAAAACTAAGACCTTTAAATGACTGCACTGTGTTATTAAAGACATTACCCACTGTAAGTTCACTTGCTCTAAAGGCCTATCACCCTGGGTGATTCATCTGTTTGGGATTCGGAGAAGTAAATGACCACATTTTCAGACCACTGTAAGTGCCTCAAATTGCGCGGGCTAATTTGATGCAGAAAGTCCCCCCAGAGGTTTTACAAGCTTAGTAAATGAGTGTGAGGTCCATTAGAGATGATTCATGTGTGCTTTGAGGAGAGCCAAAGCTGTTTTTTGAGCTTTCAAATTGGGACTGTTTTGATGTCGGCCTGTTTGCCATGATGGAACTGGAATGGCAGAATAAAGTATGATAAAACAAAATGCACAAAGCACAATAGGATTTTGCTTAAATAAGGGGCTATATCTAAGTATACAAAACATTTCACGCATTTTAGCGGTACAGACCAAAATGGCTAAAACACTGCCACATGACTGCTCATGTGGAAGAAGTCATCACACCTGTATATGGGAGTCACATGGGTTTTAATGTTTGTTGCTAGTGGTGATTCACAGAACAGATAAAAGGCAACCGGAACTATTGCCCAGAAATTATGTCAAACAGAGCAACCTGGTAAACAAACAACAGTGATTTAATTGACATCACAATGACATATTTGAAGCTGATCCAAGATAAACATACACAATAGGCCTAGTTCAAATTCAATGTCGCATTTGGACACGTAAAAATACTATAATAATATACTATACAATAATATAACTGTAACTATATATATTATATAATTATCGATATTATTGAATTAATCATAATCGGTAATTGTTTGTTAATATATAACATTAATTTACTATAAAAACATATTATAGTTGTTGTTGTTATTATTGTTTCTATTGTTATTATGACTATTATTATTATGTTATTAATATTAATATTCTATATATATGCAATATATCTATAAATTATAATTGTATAATAAAAAATAAATACCACTTTTCTATTTCTGACATGACTAAGAGTAGTAATAATATTAGCAACTACAATATATATTTATTTATATATAATTAACAGAAAAACTATTATTATTACTACAGTAAATTATTTTATTTATTGATTAATATAACAAATTAATATAACATTTTTAGATAGATAGATAGATATTAGTCTTGTGTATTGTGTATTGCAAAATCTAAGAGTAATAATAATAATATTAACAACAACACATGCATATTATTAGAGTAAATATATATATACACACACACACACACACACACACACATTAATTCATATGTACATATTAATTAATAATATAATATTTACTAATATTTATATTAAATACATTTACTATATTATTATTATTTGTAGTAGTAGTAGTAGTAGTAGCATTAATATTAATACTAATACTATTACATTAATTAATAATGATCAGTAGATATAAAATGCACTTTAATTGTGCATGAAGTGTTTAGATACTTTTAGGATTGGTGTATATAATCAAACAAACAAACAAAAATGTCAAGGCAAACTGTGCTCAAATGATGAATGCCCATTTGAATGCATTTGTTTTTATTGTTATTAGTTATTTGCATCTTCTCAGACTTTTGTTGTACCATAGAAATAATGTACATTTCAAATATAATAATCAAATTCAAAAATCAAATATAAAAATGTTCTCAGTTCTTGGACCACTTCTCTTCTCTGTCTACATGGCATCACTAGGTTCTGTCGCTATGCTTTCCCGGGCCGCCGAGAGTGTCGGGCTGCACTGGAGGCCTCCTCCTTCTCCCGAAAGCTCGAGGCTGGATGATTGGTTCCTGGGGGCGCAGGCCGGGCATCGGCAGCCATCTCTGGTTCCATTCTTCCCGGAAGTGCATGAGGAGGTTACTAAGTCTTGGAAGGCACCTTTTTCTGCCCAAAACAGACTTGGTGCCTCCTCAATCCTCACCACCCTCGACGGAGGGGCGGCCCAAGGGTATGTGGACATCCCTCCGGTTGAGCGCGCTATTGCCATGCAGTTCTGCCCGCAAAGCGCCGCCGCCTGGAGGGGTAGTCCACGCCTTCCGTCCAGGGCCTGTAAGTTCTTGTCCGCTCTGACGGCTAAGGCTTACAGTGCTGCTGGACAGACCGCTTCCGCCCTGCACACCATGGCCCTCCTGCAAGTCCACCAGGTCAAAGCATTGAAGCAGTTGCACGAGGGTGGTGCTGACCCAGGTGTGCTGCAGGAACTAGCTGGCCGCAGGAAAGTGGGCGCAGCTCGTCTCCGCCCCTGCCAAGCCCGTGAAGCGCCAGGGCGGGCGGCGTCCCTGGGATGGGCGACCCGGGGTTCTTGGATCCGGCTCTTCAGGAGATGGTGGAAAAACCTTTGTTCCTGTTTTTTTCTTTTCCGCCGCTGGCTACCCAGCCAGTGGTGCCCAAAACCTCAACAGAAGAGCGGGT
>NW_015505514.1:1163681-1164165 GCF_001515645.1 Sinocyclocheilus grahami | reverse complement strand
AAAGAGCAAACTCTCCCCGGTGCAGAGGATCTCTTTTCTCGGCATGGAGCCGGACTCGGTCAACCTCTCGGCACGTCTCTCAGTAGAACGTGCACAGTCAATGCTGAACTGCCTGGGGTCCTTCCAGTGCAAGAAGGCGGTTCCACTGAAATAGTTTCAGAGGCTCCTGGGGCATACGGCATCCGCAGCTGCTGTCACGCCGCTCGGGTTGCTTCATATGAGACCGCTTCAGCGTTGGCTTCACGACCGGGTCCCGAGATGGGCATGGCAGGGCACTTACCGGGTTTCTGTAACCCCGTCGGACCTTCAGCCCGTGGGCAGATCTTGCCTTTCTTCGGACAGGGGTGTCCCTTGGGCAAGTATCCAGGCATGTTGTTGTGTCAACAGATGCCTCTGCCAGGGGCTGGGGTGCCATGTGCAATGGGAATGCGAGGCTCCGGCCGGGGCCCCGACTGCAGTGGCATATCAACTGCCTCGAGTTGCA